>NC_086256.1:15952531-15990031 GCF_021018805.1 Prinia subflava | reverse complement strand
CATCCCCTGAGCAGAGGCCAGCATTATCTGACTTGAGATGCCTGCTGCCATTCGACCTGCCAGCCTGGAGTCTGGCTCCTCCAAAGAACTGGCACTGGGATCCTGGGAGGAGCCTGGCCGAGCCCGTGCAGCAGCTGGGGCCAGGCAGCCCTCCAGGCCTGGTGCCAGCAGCAGGAGTAGTGTGCCAGAGCTGTGTCACACAGCCCGGCAGCACAGTCACTCACACAGCCCGGCTGCACAGCCACTCACACAGCCCGGCTGCACAGCCACTCACACAGCCCGGCTGCACAGTCACTCACACAGCCCGGCTGCACAGCCACGGCCGCCACCGCGGGACACAGGCAGGAGCAGCAGGGCAAGGCCCTCTCTCACGGCACCTCCTGGGAAGCACAGGCGCGTCTCTTGGAGGAGGATGCAAGCTGGAGGGTGAAGAGCTGTCTCTTCAGGTCCTGGTGGTTTCAATGTGTGGCTTTCCCTCCCTGCTCCACTTCCTCAGCTGGTGGGTGGGATGTGATACCTGCCTTTGGGAGGCACTCAGGACTTATGAATGATCACAGATGCAAAAAGCATCAGTGGTTATTTTGGGGGCTGCCCTCAGCTGCTTCTTTGCCTTCTAGAAGTGTTTTTTGCAGGGACATGGGCGTGTGTGCTCAGGAGGTGCTTCTGGTGCTCCCTTTCCTTGCAAGGCACAGACCAACTCCTCCCACAAGTTGTTAGGCAGCCTCCCAGTAAGTGATGTGACCAGCACATCTCTCATATAATTTTCTTCCTCCCACTGGAAAAAATGTTTATGTTCTTCAAATAAATAATAAATATCTTTAATTCTTGTCTATGGTGGGATTGTTTTCATTACTGACAGCGAGGTCAGAATTCTTTGAGTAGGAATTGGAGAGAAAGGTCATGAACCATCAGTTCCATGGGAATTTCCTCCATATATTTCAGACTAATTCCTAAAAAAAGCGCTTAGCACAGTTTTCTGCACAGATGTGCTTGAAATTGGTGTGAGATATTTCTGAAGCTCTGAATGAAAGTGTTTTCCCAGCACCACTGGCACGCCCTGGGCATGGCTCTGTGGCTGCTGTAAAGGCACAGACAACATTCATGAATCTGCATTTGGTGGGCAGTCAGCAGGGAGTGTGGAGGAAAGGTTTGGCATGAACACAAATCAAAATAAAAATGCAGTGGGGATTCTACTTGAAAGTCCATACAAACACCTCAAAAGTAATTTTATTTTTTTCCACAGCCAGTGAATATTTCTGGGGTAATGTACACAGCAGAGGCTGGGCTTTAGCCCAGTGAGCACCTATGACTCAGAGAATGTGTAGAGGTTCTGGGGCTGCCAACATTCCTTCAGTGTTGTCTCTGGCACTGTCTAATGTAACTTATCTGAGGTTGTCAGTGACATTGAGTCTCCAGTTCTCTCCTGCTTGTGCTTTCCTACCTGCCAGCTCTTGGATGACTTGCTGGCCCCCCTTGCCACCTTCATTATCTGCTGCTGGAGTTTTAAAGAAAGGGCTCAACCCTGGACCTCCTGTTCTCCAGGTAAGTGCTGATCCATGGGATTTCACAGTGCATGAAGAAGTGGATGCATACATATTTTAAGGTCCAATGCTGCCTGCTCAGAGGATGGCAGCTGGATTGATATCCCTAGGGATCAAGGGTGAGAAATCATGTATGTCCTTTTGGGGGCACCAGGGATGGAGAAGGGAATGGAATCCCTTCAAGGCCATCAAGGGGTGGGCTCTGTTAGGACATAGCACCAAAGGGGAGTTTTAGATTGATAAAGTGAACATCTGTGTTGTGCTGGGCATCAGTTTGGAGGGTGTGGCTCACAGTTTGCACTGTCTCACCTTTGGTGGATCAGAGGCCCTACAGCTGCTTCGCTCCTCAGGAATGAGGTATGCTTGGAGGTCCCAGATGAGGATCTCATAGCATCGGCAGGGGCTTGGCCCTTTATGTGACTAATTTTTTCAAGGGAGGGTCTTGGAAGAGCAACAATCTTGAAATGACATGAGTCAGGTGAATATCACATTTGTTTAATACAGTTAATGTCCATACAAATAATCCCTGTTTGCCACAAGCCAACACAAGTGCCTTTAATGCAGGATGGCATTTGCATGTGTGCCATGTGAACACACTACAAAATTGCTGTCTGCTAGAACCATGTTTTTGAGATTAAAATTCTTTTTTTTAATGCAAACATGAGAAGTTGTATAGCCATGTTTGTAATTAAATACTCATTATTGCTGCTCAAATCAGCTGTCATACCCTACATAATAATTGTTCCAAAATCTCCCCCCTTTTTATTTCATATTGAGTAGTAAGGTTTTAAAAGTACTCATTGACTTTGGTATTCTGGATGATTTTGGAAAATAATTCCTCATCATTTTGTTTACTGGCTGCTTTTGTTTACTGGATTGCTGGTTGGTCAGTTAAGCCTCCTCTCCCTGGGGCAGTGCCAGGGCTGTTGTACTGGTGATATTTAGCAATTCCAGTGGGATGTTGCTGGGGAAGACACAGAAAGGTAAGGTCAAGCCTTCTCAACCTTGACAGCAAGTAGCTTCTCTTTGGGGAAAGTGGTTCTTAATGCAGAGGCTTCAGCTTTGCTTTATTTCTCTTGATTCTATTATTCAGACAGTTTTTCTACCTGGCAAACTCCTCCAAACCTGAGGAAGTAGCCAACAACCAAACAGTTAAGAGAAATATCAAAATAAAATATTTCTGATAGATTTCATAAAGTATGAGTAATAGCAGAAAAAATATTTTGGATTAAATATATTGTACTCAATTCTTCAATCCAGTAATGTACTTTTATTTATCTGAAAAGATTTAAGATGGCCCAAACTGCTTGGATGGCATGTAGGAAGCATTCCAGTTTGACAGAAGCTTGAATTGATTACTTTTCTGAAGGAGGGAAAAAAAAGGAATTTTATTTAAATCAACTTTAAAGCTTTATATTAAAGGGTGAATATTGGTAGCTGGAGAATACATTCTGCCTTCCCCTCATATTGCAGCTGGACAGAAATAGCCAGCCTTCACTTATTTATTTATTTCCTGCACAGAGGGGAGGAAAATATAGGTCCATGAATCAATCTAGATAATGGGGAAGGCTGAATGTAATAAATAATACAGTAACAACCCTAAACTAATGAGCTGTTGCTAAGGTACATTTCACAGGCTCATCCTCTATATAAAAAGTCACTAATAATCCCTTGGTGTAATCAGATGATAAAGCTTTGCCATAAGGCAACACCTGTGCAATTAAAGCGGTGGATTCTTTTGCACGTTTCATTAATTTCAGGATTTTGTAAAGGCACAATGACTACACTAATAATCTAGTCTACTTGACTCCATGTCTACTGGAAACAGGGTGTCTAATTAGGTAAAGGTAATTAATTAGAGATAAATGGAGCTAATCAGACTCGGTTAACACTAATTCTCTGAATTAAGACATTTTGGGACACCTACTATTCCACTGGCTTTGATGTTTCCCAACAAACACGGACTTGGAAAGGAGTCAGAAACCACAGCATTTATTCTGTGGAGATTGTCAGCCCAATCCTGAGCAGTGCTCACCCCAATAGTCCTGCTGGGGGTCTGTGGGACTCCGAGCTGGGCTCATTCCCGGGGCTTTGCTGGGAGAGCCATCCCCTCCTCCTGTGGGGTGTTGGGGCCTTGGGTTGACACCCCTGGGAGCCATTTGTTGTATTTTTACTGGCTTCTGCCAGGATTTTGCTGATTGTGGTGTTTTCCCCACAGCTTCTTCCCTTGGTGTGGTGTGTAAAATCCAGAGTGTGCTGGTGTTTAGAAGGGCCACCATGCTCTGGACAGCATTCAAAATGCATGCATCTTCCTTATTTCAAGGAAGGATGCAGGATAAAAGAAAAAAAATACAGCAAATTTAGAAGAAATCTGTATTATTTTTTTAGTGAAAGGATCAGGATTTCACTGGTGGTCTGTGTGTTTGTAACTCTTCAGAGATCCTGAGCCTGTTCTGGTGTGGTATCAGGTGCTGTTCATCTGGCTTAGGTAATCGGCTACAATTGCATTTAGGTGTCAGCATCCTCAAAACTGGCAGGACTACAGGGCAGGGGAGAATAAATGTGAGTGGGACAAGAAGGGAGCAAGAAATCTAGTTGCTCCACTGTTGTGGAGTTCCTACATGTTGCTATTGCTGGATCTGTGTTAGGAGAGTCCTGTTTTGCCTTTTTTCCCCCAGGTAAATGTTACTTCCTTGCATGAGTTAGAGTGTAATACTGGGGGCAGATTTGGTGGAAAGATGCCGTGACTGGTAGATGCCTACACTGAAATGAAAGCGTTACCACCTCCAGCTTTGTTAGTGTTTGGGGATAGAGCCATGCTGGGCGTGTGGAGCCAGTGCATTTTAGAAGGTATTGCCTCTTGTCTCTGCATGGTGTTAAGCTACAAAGATTATTTCCCCTCCCCTGTGGATGGTCTGCTCATTTCAGCTGCAAAGCACTGCTGATGGAGAGTTCTTCATCTATTGCTTGAGTGCTGGGAGGGGTGGGAAGCATTCTCCCTGCCAGCATCTAAAGAAGACCAGATGCTTTTTTAAACTTGTATTTCTCAAATACCTCGGCTGATGTTGCACAGTGTGGTACATAACTAACAAGAGTGAGCCAGGAATGAGTGCTTGTAGGGTGAGCTATAGCCTGAGGTAAGTCTCCATGAGCTGAGCTACACTGAACTTCAACAGAGGAGATGAAATAGAAATGTCTGAATACTTCTATTACGAGATACTTTTTGGATTGACCTTTCAATAACTTGTTAAACTACAGAAAATATTTCTGTTTTCTAGATGCGAAAGACCTGCTGGGTCATACAGTCCACAAATGCCCCTTTGGATATTTTTAATAGCAGCTTGGTGGCTTTGGGCTTTCAGGAGCTGCTGGGGCTTGGGCCCTACTGTCTGAAATAACTTGCATTTCCAAGGATGGAGAAAGCCTGGTTAACAGTTTCAGAGTCGTGTATACAGAGAATTGTTGCAACTGCAGCATCCAGGCAAGAAATGATTTGGTGTATGTGCCCCCTGTACCCCAGGGAGGCAAAGTGCTGCTGTCTCCTGGCTTGGCTGCACCCTGTTAGCATGGAGGTGGGCCAGAGCCCAGAGGGAGGATAGGCTGCAAGCCTTTGGTTGGGGCTGTGGAGCAGTGCTGTGAGACCCCAAGGCCAATTTGCTGACAGCAGTTTAACCCCTCTTGTGCTATTGAGATCACCAGTCAGTCTTCAATCACGTTTCTATTTTTTTGTATCGTAAGAAGTTCAGGGGTCCCAGCACAGCAGGTTTGAATATAGTTGCTGATACTGTCATCTGACACACTTGTCCTTCTGAATGCAGCCCTATCTGCTGCCCAGGCTTCAATGCTTTGAGGGGGTCCAGTTCTCACACTGTGCAGGGAAGGGGGAGATGTCCAGAGGGGTCACACAGCTGCTAATGCCCTGTTTGGGCTGACTGCTCTGCACCTGCAGTGCTGAGTGCTCCTCTAGTAGGAAGGTGAGCTGAGTGTTGAGTGCTCCTCTAGTAGGAAGGTGAGCTGAGTGTCTTGAGTGCCTGGAAGCTCTGAACATGTCAGAGTCTGTTCTGCATCTTGAATGACAGAGATAAGATTCCCTGTCCTCCAGTCTGGCATTCCTTGTCTTCTGCAGGCATGGATGAACAACCACTGGTCATGGATTCCATTGCAGAGCTCCTGGATGTGCACAGACCTGTTCAGGCAAGTCCCAGGTGAAGGATGGGATCCAGCTCACCTGACTGTGCACAGCTGCATGCACTCTTCCTTTCCAAACTCCCCTCATTGGAGAGAAATGGGCACTAGCATGGTCACTCTGACCCATTTGACTGAAGTCATGCTCTGTGTCCCCAGGGCCTGCTTTCAAACACTCCCTGGGTGCCTTCAGGGTGTGCTCTGCAAGGCTGTCTGGGCTCTGTGCTTGCTGTGGTCTCCAGCAGGTTGGTTGGGACAGGGGAATGATGCTGTACTGGGAGTGTGAGGGTGTGTGGAAAGTAAAAACGAGTGAAAGACGCTGCTGCTTTCTGAATTCCAACATCTCCGCTATCTGCTTTCGGTTTGCTTCATTGCTGTTTGGTTTTGTAACAACAAGAATATGTAGTAGAGAAAGCAAAAACACGTGGCAGGAGAAATTGGATGGGAACTGTTGAGGCCGTGGGAAGGAGTGAGTGTTGAGGAGGAGCCGCCGGTCGGGTGCGAGCAGAGCCCGCGGTGCGTGGCGGGGACGGGCGGCTCCGTGCCCGGGGCTGCCTGCGGGGCACGGTGGCACCGAGACCCCTCAGCTCCTGCCACGGCTCCCCGCGGAGCCGCCGGCTCCCAGCGCTGGGATATGTTATGATCCTCGGTGTCCGGCATCTGTGCTGCAGGGGATTGGTAGGTGAGAAAGGGGATTTTAAAACGTTCCTATATTCAAACTAAATGTTTTGCCAATTTCAAATGTTAAACAAACACATTAATTGGCTAAATGATAAGAGCAGAAAATTCCTTAATAATGAACTCAGTTCTTCCTTCCTCCTTCATTTTTTCATGACAACCTTCCCACTTGGTCTTTGCTGTTTACCAGAGCTGCATCAAAGCAGTTTCTCTCCATGGCTCTGGGCTACAGTGAAGTCCATAATCCAGTGTCTTGTCAGTCACTGGAGTTTTCAAACTAGCCTCAGTATTTGTGCCAGGAATTGAGCCTCTGTTCTTAAAACCAGCAGTGAGTTCCCTTCTCTCCCATGGTATGCAGAACCTTCCTGAGCAGCTGCTGATCAGCAGTGCTGTCTATTCGCACATAAACACGGGCTGTAAATGTCAGATTTTTCAAACAAATACTGTGCTAAAGCTAAAGAATATATTGTCGTTTTTGTTGAATAATAGAGGACTGTGTAGAATAAGTTTTCTGTAGAATACCTTATTTCATTATGACCCTTGTTACCTTCCTATAAAGTAAGTCAAAGAATTGTTCAGTATGTTATTTAACTGCACCACAGTAACAAAATGCTTAATACTTTAAGGAGGGAGTTCTAAAATTTAATAGTTTATTTTATTATTACTCTTTTGGATATAATTAACTAGGGATGCACTTCAAACTGTGTCCTTCTTGCTACTGAAATGTGTTTTTATGTTTCACTCTGGGGGAAAAAGAAGTCTGTCAGACCACGAGTCTTTCCCTTGATGCACATTATTAGAGTCTTTTTAGAGACACGCAAGCCATTTTGCTGTCATTGGTCTTGTTCAAGCAGGGGATGTTTATCCATGCAGTCCTCTGGGGAGGGTGTCAGGGAGGGATCTCCAGCCAGCAGCTGACACGGTACAGCATGCTCATTTCACTCTCCTCCAGTGCTGAGCTTGCATGGTGCTTGTTCTGAAGCAGCACCCTTTGGACACCCTGTCATGACACCAGGTAATGCCTTTGAGTCTGGTACTCACCTGGGCCGAGACAGTGTTGAATGATCCCATCAGAGGAAAAAGGAATGTGGGCTGGAGGACGTGGCAAAGTTGCTGCTGGGGGTTTCACCATATCTGGCATCGTCTCCTCAAAGTTTGGCCTTGAAATCCACAGTGTACCAAACAGTGCCTTCTGTTTAACAGCACAGGCTTTTATTTTCATGCAAAACTAGTCAGGCTGAAGTGTTTGTGTGGTAATGCTAAAGAAAAGACCTATTTGAGGGTATTATTTCATATTTCCACACTGAACTTGCAGCTTCATATCAAAACCATAACATCTCCTATTCCGAAATACCCAAAGTGAACCAACTGATCCCCCAAACTTGTGTATGGTTCTCTGGTGAAGCCACACTGCTACAGCAGACTCACCCCTATGAAGAGGTGAGATTTTCAGCTTCCCACCAGCTCTGTGCTTGGGGGTCCCCGGCCATGCCTGTTTCTCTAGTCATGCTGCATGTCCTTTCATAGAGCAGAATGGCACAAATCCACTTCATTTTAAGGGGGCTGAGGCTGGATTCCAGTTACAGAACTGCCAGTGAAGCTCACTATACTTTTGTTCAGTTTTTTACCACTCCTTTGGATGATTCACTTCCCCTCCTTGTATTAGCAATCACTAGCTTTCAGCTTGATGCTGCTATTTCACAAGTGCCTTTGTCAGCAAGCAGCCAGCAAACTCTTTTGGGGACCACATCTGGCAAAGCCTTCCCATCTCAGCAGGAATAGTCCCATGGAAACATGAAGGCTGGAGAGTGAACATGGGCAGAGCCTGGAGGATGACCTGTATCTTTGAATGGCATGATCTGCACTTCTCTGATCATGCATTACCTGGCACATGGAAGGAGCAGGGAGAGCTCATGTTTGGGTGAGTGTGTACCACATACTGCAACACTAATGAGGTTTGGAGTACAGGTCCTGGTGCCTACTGCATGTGGTGGGAACTCCTTGTGGCATCAGCGGTGCAAATCCACATGGCTAGGACTTGTGTAAACCTCCAGATCCAGATGTGTCTGTGGCTGCACCAAAGCAGGCTCTCCCTGGTTTGGTGGGGCCCCAGAAGGTGGGGCTGTGGTGGTGCTGGGCCTTTGCTTGCAGAGCCTGGCACTTCCCCAGCAGGCATTTGTGGCAGGGCTGGATGAAGGAGAGGTGCAGGGAGGTGCTCTGTCTGCTCAGGCTGGGTTCTGCAGCAGGCTGTACCACCTGAAGCACCAAGAGCTGCACAGGGGGACTTGTCCTTTAAATAATCTCTCACACGGGACATAAGCAACTGAGGAAATCCTCAAAGAATCTGAAGAATGTGCATTTTCCTGTCAGGTCTATTTGTTTTGCTTTAACAAGGTGTTTGCTGTGTGAAGGCTGTTGTTGAGGCTTAGGCCAGTTTTGGATGAGGTTCCTATGGATGACCTGCTCTGTCCTTAAGGATTGCTCTGAGCCTCAGTGCCAGCCCAAAGCCTGTGCAGGGTCCCTGCTTTTTCAGTCCTGATGATGTGATGCTGCCTGGCAGTTCTACATCACATCCCAGCTCTGTGGGCTGTGGGGTGCTGACCTCACCTCCAATCTTGCTGGCAAGGCTTACAGAACACTTGGTTGCAAACCCTTTTTTCCTTCAGCCTCCTGCCGGGTGGCCGGTCGAGGTCCTGGTGACCGCACTCCTCCTATGGTGGTCCCACAGTGGTTTGTCAGGTTTGGGGTGGGAGTGCCCTGGCAGCTGGTGCCCAAGGGCTCTGCAGGGATCCCCTCCCGCCCTGTGCCCGTGCTGGGCTCTGCCCGCCTGGCTGCCAGCTCCAGTGCAGCTCAGCCTGTCGCAGCACGACCCGGGGACAGTGACATATGGCAGCAGAAAGGCAATTTAGGGCAGGCCCAGAAATCAGAGGCAGGGTTGTTACAAGCTGAGCCGTGGGTTCACTGGCACGACATGAAAGACGTGTTGGTGCCTGCTGGAGCTCGGTGTCCTCTGGCTCTCCTGGCAGCTGCTGGCTCCCTACAGCACTTGTAATCCCTGCCACAGTGACTGCAGAGGGGTTCAGGGCAAAGGATGTGAGTGGAATTAGCAAATTCTTCCACCCATGGCAAAATTCTTAACTGCACTGGATGATGTTTTCCTCAGTTCCTGATTGTGAATTTCCTAGACCTTGTTTGTTTGCTGAAAAAGTTGAAATGAAACATTTTGGTGTTTTGTATTTAATGGTACTTAAAAGCAGTCAAAAGATGCTTTATTTACTCATTTCCAACAGAGCTTTCTGTCCTGTTCTTTGTTTCACTGATAAAATGATAAACTTTATCCAAGTTTTTTTTTTTCTGGTTGTCAAGGAGTAAAAGCCACTGGTTCTGAGCTCCTGCTAGGATTTTTTTTAGATGATCTGTTTTGTGAATGACCACAGGTGATATGGTGGCTGGTGAGGGTGGAACAGCCACACCTGCTGGGTGGCAGCTACAAGCAGGGAAATCTAAAGTGGCTGGATGGGACAATGTGGAAACTGAGTAACCTCTTGAGGGCCTTTGCTAGAAGATGTGGCCCTTGTGCAATCTCCCTCATGTGGGTGCAGTCTCCCTCCTCTTTCTTTAGATTCCATTGTTCAGGAAAGCAAAAAAAAAAAATTACTCACATTAGTGGAGAGATTCTCTCAATACACATAATTTGTGAGTTGAAAAATTGGAATGTTAAGTTTAAAGGTTTGTTATAATGCTCAAAAAAATTGCCTGAGATGTTCACTCAGACATTATCTTAGAATAAGTCATAGAGAAGTATAAAGTTTAAAGAAATATGTCTAGGTGTATGTCAGAGATATGACAGTGAGGGATTTGGCTCCTTGTCCCTTCATTAAGGACAAATTCACCCCAAGGGTATAGTCAGATCTTGGCAAATAGTGTTATAATGGCAAAAGGATATTGCCTGCTGGATAGCATTGATGATTACATTTAAGTGTGTATTGTCCACATGAAGTAAACAACATGCCTTTCTCTTTTTTTTATTTTTTCTTTCTCCTTTTTGTGAACATTCATCACTGGTGCTGAAGCTGGAAGATGTGGGCTTGCTAATTATTGTGTTTTTAACTGATAATATACTGTAAATTTTGTATAATACAACTGTGACCTTATAGACAATGCAAGATATGACAGCAGGCCCATAATTATAGTATGCTGAAGAAATGCTTGTTATTATCTACTATTTTTAGGACCAGTGTGCAGAGCCTCTTAATTTACATAAGCTTTAGACATTCACACATTTTCTGTCTTTGCTTATGGAGGATAAATTTTGTTCAAATGAAAGATGAAGACGTTGTGTTAGGTGAGAGGTTAGACAACTGGGAACTTGATTACTGTGAACAACAAAAGCATCAGTAGAAACTGAAAAAGGAGTATTTATTTGAGAAAAAATTGTTTAACCCAAGATTCACAACATGAAAACAGCAATATTCAAATGGAGTCTTGGTAACTTGAGAACTGGTTAAATGATAATGGGGGGAGAAAAGAAGACAGGGCAAAATCCTATAATCTATTTATCACAAGGAAAGTGGATATTGCAGTGTGCTATAAGGAATGAATGTTTTGTGCTTGTTGAGGTTTCCCTGTTGAGTGCTGAGGACACAAAATATTTGCAGGAGGTTCTGTGGGTCACCTCCTCACTGCTCTGCCTGCCCAGCTCCTTCTCTTGGCTGTGTTGAAGGCACCAGCTCTGAATGGCTGCTGAGGTGTTTTGATGTCAGGGTGTGGAGCAGAGGCTGTTCAGCCCCAGGGTGGCACACCTCACCCCAGCAGAGGTACAGGTATAGGGTGGATGGGAACTGCCTGCCCCTCCTGGGGTGCTCAGCCTGTCCCAGTGCAGTGTGAGCAGCTGCTTTGGCCTCAGCAGCAGCGCTGGTGCTGCCCAGCAGAGCCTGGCTGCTGGCAGGACAGTGCTGGCCACCCGCAGGGCCACCCGCAGGGCCACCAGCCATCCGCTGTGCTACCTGCAGCAGCACGGTGCTGGCAGCTCTGCCGCTGCCCTGGGTGTGCTGGGTGGTACTCAGGCTACTGGGCAGGCTAGAGGAGGTGCCAAAGCAATGAACCCTGCTTTGCTTCTCTAGGGAGCCCTTTGTGATGTCAGGGAATTTACCCTCTCATCTCCCTCAATGAACTTTGCTGGCCACAGCCTGAGTATTCCCAGGTCAGAGCAATGTTACAGACTCCTCTCTCCCGTCAGGGCTATCCCTGACCCTCATGGACCAGGAGGCAGCTGGAGGTGCACAGAAGAGCTGGCAGTGGTTCTTGCTGCACCTTGTGGCTGAGCAGAGCACTGTGGTTTGTGGTTTTGGTCCAGCAATGCTGGTAACCCATTGTCGCAGAGGTGCCACCCTGCTCAGCTTCCTTCTGCTTTCTGCAACCATCACAAGGCTGTTCCCTGCATTAAAAACCAGGGGAAGCAAACAGACACATGGCTGAGACAGACAGATGAAAGGCTTGTTTGTACTCATTACACTAGAGGATATTTTGGGATCAGATCATCCATCTGAAAACACGACCTTCCATAATACTGCCAAACAAGGTCAGGGATGTCTGCACTTCTCTGCCTCTTATGCAAGTTGGAGCTGCCTGGAAGCACCTTCCACAACTACAACTGGGTTTTCTAAGTCGAAGGGAACAAAGGAACTTTGCCATCAGGGCTTGATCTCTTGTTTTTGCTTTGTTTGCCCAGTGTGAGTGATTGTGTGAGGAAAGTCATTAGTCAAAGAAGCCAGACAAGTTGCCACCATGCAGTACTGCCATATAACATGTGCACTCTATCTCCTCCTAATCTGTTTACTTTCCTTTTTTCACCTTATTTAGGTGGACAGATTTGCAAACCTGAGGACTGCGGTGCCTGCAAGGAAACCCAGTCAATGCAGATCTTCTTATGCACTGGGAATTTTTAAGACGTAGCCATTGAAGGCTCTGGCCCACTTACTCAGGGAGTTTTGGCTTCCAGCTGATGGGTGTGCATGGGACAGGAGATGTGCACACAGGTGCCTCTGCAGAAGTTCTGCCCTGCACATTTCCCTTTGTGCTGGCTGGCCCCATCCAGAGCCAGCAGCAGCCTCTCCGTGGGGCCTTGGTACTTCAGCAGGGTCAGTCAGAGCACACAGCACTCGTCTCAGTTTGCATCTGTCCCCTCAGCAATCCTCGTCCTTTGGGACCTGCACTGCCTGCAGGCAGGACACTTCCCTTCCAATAGCCAAAATGGATTATCTTGTGGTTCTCTTTTTTGACCTCAAACCGAAAGCATATGTGTGCATAAACTATGGCTAATACCAGGAAGTCTTTCACAAAGTAGCCCAAATGCGTTAGGGTTTAGTTTGGTGGGTTTTGCCCTGGAAGTAGGCTGTGAGCTGATGTGGTGTGTGAGCCAAGCTGCCAGGCTGGAGCACAGACACGGGGCTCAGGTACACGAGTGTGTACAGAATAGCCACGGCTCCAGCCTTGTTGCCATGAGGTTTTTCCTTGGTTTGCCGAGCGTTCATGTTGAAGGAGAGACGTGCACTTTCTCACGCTCGTGAATGTAAACACTGGCCATCTTTTGCTAACTCTTTCATTGTTTACATATTTCTAGGTGGGAGGAGAAAGGTGATTGACAGTTGGCTTGGCCAGTGTGGCGGGGAGGTGGGAATTCCATCCTCCAATCCACAGGTCTCATAGGAAATGTATAAAAGTGTTTTTTGTAAATAAACCCGTGTCTTCCTGCCCTGCTCTGCTGAACCCAGAACTGTGTCCCGAGTCTCTCTCTTCTGGTCAGGCCCCGCGGGGATACAGCCTGCTGTTAAGCAGACCTTTGGAAGTAGCACGGAGGGGCTGGTAACAGGGTGGGAGAGATGACAGCATGTTTGATACAAACTTTAATTGCTGAAGGCCTTTCCTAAAGGCCGATATTGGCAAAAGGTGTAAATGGAGGAAGGCTGTAGCTGCGCCTGGCTCGCAGATGGGCTGTGAGGAAACTGTGAACGGCCAAATGATAACAGACTATCCAGTCATTCCAACATCAGCTCATTAGCAGTCTGTCAGATATTTTAATTTGTGTACTTGTGGGCTAAGCAGATATTACAGGACTGCCTCAGCTCCCAGGCATCCCTTTAACTCAGAAGGAAACAGTGAATGAATAAACCTGGCAATATGAACTGATATTTTTTCACCCTGGGCTTTTGGGGGTCACTTTGAGATCCAGCCAGGGTTGCATGACCTGTGCAGCTCCAGCCTGGCAGGGGCAAAGCAGCGATGTCTGGTGTGTTGCTGCTGCTGCCCTCAGTCCTGCTTCCTTGGGATACAGCATCAGGGAGACTGTGCCAGCTCACAGGTCTCGCAAGCATCAAAAGGTCAGTTTATCCAAATGTAATAAATTAGTTAAGCAGGGGGCCTGAGACAGTGGTGGACTGTTTGGGTCTGTGTCAAATAATCCAGTAATTTCTTAAAACAGCTCTTTCACTAAAAGAGGGAACCAACCATATAGGATGGATTTTTTACCTCCTAAATCTCTCACAAAAGGTTCACCAGACCCTCATCAGTCATCTTGTTGATACTACTGGTGGCTAACTTTCAGATGAGGGTACTTGTGCTGGCTGTTCCTGGTTAATTGACTATTGTAAAGGTACTCCCCCCCAAACTCCAGCTGTCCAAATTTCTCCTGGCTCAGGAGAGCACCCCTTCCTGAGGAGAGCAGGCTGCTCTGAGGTGGAAGAATGCTCCCCAGAAGGCTGCCATGCTGTTCGTGTGGACAGGCCAGCCTGCCTCTGCTGGGGCAGGGAGCTGAGCTGGGAGTTTGGGCAGTCAGCCCCTTGTTGTGTGGGTTGTGCCACAGGCCTTGGCTGGAGATTTATGGGTGCTGCTCTGTCAGCAGTGTTTGGCCACACACGAGCAGGAACAGGCAGGCATTAGATGTCTGGAAGATCTTTTAATTATGCTTTGTTTTGTAATAGTATCACTGAAGCTGATGAGAATTAAGTCATACCTCCATAATAAGAATGAGTATGATGGGGGGGGTAATGTAGTCAGGTGCCAAAATGTAGTGTTCTCATGGGGCAGGAGTTACTGACAGAGCCCTTCACAGAGATCCTCCTGTGCAGCCTGGCCGACCTCTCAGGCACCTCACACCTCAATGTTAGCAAGAAAATGCCTTTATTTCTTTAGCTTAGCCATGTCAGGGTTGACTGTGAACTAATAGCCACTAAAAATGCTGGGATTTGTCTGTCAGACCACAATTTCATGATGGTATTTCTTTTAATCCAATTTAGTTTTACATATTGGCAGGAAGCATTATAATTGATTGCACTGAATTACATTGGAATTTCTCAGCTGCTTGATCAAGAAATGGTATCAACTCCAAGTAGGCCTGACTCTATGTTGGCATTGAAAATGTTACAGGCACATAGCCATGTTCTGATTCATTCCTAATGAGATTTTGAAGTTCACACTATAAAATGTTCTGTCAATTAAATCAGAAATTCATAGCAACATATTTACTTCAGTTAACAGTGTGTCCTTTCAGTGCAGGGATCCCAGCTGTTACGGTGATGTTTTCTAGTTCCAGAGCCTCATCAAAGCCCATTCAAATGTTTTCATTGTAATCCATGTTTGTCCGTGTTTTTGACTGCAAAGAACAGCTCTGTGGAATATATTCAGAGGGAAGGAAGCAGCCTAAAAGATAGTTGCAATACAAATAGCTGTTGTTCTGTAGCACCCTGTGGCTGGAATCAAACTGGGCAGAAAAAATCCACTTTACCAGTAGCAGGTTTTCTTGGTACAGGTCTCTGCTTCCCATCGAGGTTGACTCCCACAATAACATGTTGTGGGAACACCACTGTGCTCTCCACCTCGGAGGGGCTGCGGGGGGGACTGGTTGTGCTTGTCACCAATTAACAAAGATGGACATGCAGATGAAGGAAAATAATGTTTTTCTTCTTAAGATAGCACGAGTCAGGAAGGTGCAAAGCTGTTGGCAGCTCCTGCACTGTAACACGGAAAGCAGCTCTCACTTTGCTTCTGAGTGTCATGTTCTGCTTTAATTCAGTAAGTCCCAGTTTATTTAGTTGGGTTTATTGATTTAGGAATCAGTAAACTAGTAGTAGCTGAAGTGACTTGGTCTTTTAAAATGTGAATCCCTTTTCGTCTCACCTTTCAGGTGTTTGAAGCTCTGAGGACTGCACTGTGGGAAGAGACTGCTCCAATCTTTTCCAACTCCTTTCTCTCCAAGCCCCTTAGCCAAGGGATCTGCAAGAGGATGTTTTACAGCTTCTGAAAAGGATTGAAGTCAGATTGCTGAGTGGGGCTTAAGAGTGACTGTAGGCATACAGATCCTCTCAGGATCAGGGGTGGAGGGACTGCAGGCTTGAGAATGAAAGGTGGGTAGTGCCTGCTTTGGAGGCATTTCTGTCACTTGTGCATGCCAGTAGTCAGCCCAACTGCAGAGAAGAACATCTTAATGTCATGGGGAAAAAGTGCCACAAACTTGATGGTGAGCTCCAGCGACTTTGGGACCCTGCAGTGCTACCTGTGTGCTGTTTCCCTCCTAAAAGTCCCTTGGTCTTGGAGTTCTGTGATTTTAGGAAGCAGAGCAGGAGGCACCCTCCAATGTCAACACCGCCCATGCAGCAGGCATGGCCAGCCACACGCAGGGGAGGTGGCTTTGGCACAGAGGTTGTGGTGAGGATAAATCATGTACTATTAACACACAAATGCTTTCCCTAGCCTTGCCAGAGACTCATTCCCAAGTGCAGCTGTGTCCACAGCTTCCTCAGACTCAAGATCAGAGGCTGAAGAAGACGTATCAGGTGGGTTTTTTTCTTCTTTCTTTGCAAGTTCTGACTGTGAACATAGGATCAGTTTTTAAAACAACTGTTGAGTTTGATGGGGAATTTCATGTGTTTTGAACTTTGTGAGAGGGTAATTATTTGGGAGATGAGTCATCACATTAAAGCTGGGAAACTGCAGTGAACCTGTATGATTCTTAAAGCTGCTTGGCCCAGCACTTGTGTATTTATTTCTTCACTTATTTTGGGAAGATAGAGGATCTTATGCTGCACCATATATAACAGACCCTAGAAACCTGCTAGGTAGAGCTGATTGCTTGTGAATGGTTTTAATCCCCTCAGACTGTTTCAGACTGCACTGTTCACCTAGGATCCTTTATCCAGTTAAGAAGTTGTTCAGCATGTGAAATACCAGGCTCCTGATGTTTCTTAGTGAGCTTCATGAGCTGGCCAAAATCCACTCAAATGCACCCCAGCCACCTGTGCAGGCAGTGAGGCTTCCCAGGAACAGCAGCTCCTTGCTGCCAACAGCAGGAATGCCCAGGGCAGCATTTGGGCATGGGAGCACCTTCCTTACAGCAGGAGGTTACAAATGTCCCTTGTAAGGGTTTCTTTCATGCACTTTGAGTCCTTCCAGGCAACTGTGGTGGAACCTTGCTTCTCAACCCTGTGTGTGTGGTACAATACCAAACAGCCCTTGCAACACCCGTGTTGTCACAGCACAGTGTGGCACTCGAGATACAAATGCCCTTTTATTTTCACTAAAGCACTGCAAGCAGCACTGACAGCAGAGCAGCAATACGTGCTGTCTATGCAAGGATAATAAATATTGCTGGCTTGAAATCTCTTTGCACATTGGGCATGGATTGTGTTTTACCACATCACAGGATACAATGACAACAAAGGAGCTCCTTCCCCTTAGCATAAGGTAAACAACAAACAAGCAGAGCTAGTTTGGCTGTCACTGTGATGATCAGCACCTCCATCCAGGAACACCAAGACTCAGTATTGCTTTCATTTCACAAACAGAGGTAATGGCAAAGCCACTTCTCTTCCAGCTATCAAAAGCTTATAAAGAGGCTGTTTCATCTGAAGCTTTGTGTAGGCACATCGTACAAATGTTTCACCAGAATACATTAGAACCGTGGCATTGCTACTTTCTTTACCACTGCACAGGAATTACCAATGTAGCCACCAGTCATTGTCAAGGTGTTTTCATCCTGCATTTCCTTTTATAGTTTTGCTGGGTTTTATTCTAATATTGCCTTTCTTCTATCCACTCCCCACTGCGACTGAAGGGCAAAGCTTAGTCTAACAAGAGCTAAATAACGCACAAATATGTGTAGGTAGTGTTACAGCTTTGAAGTCCAATCTAGGAAGAAGGAAGACTCCTGCAAGTTTGATGCTCTGTTGGAGGTTATGTGGAGTTGACGAGTTACAAACACACAAAATGATGTCTTTTAAGGAGCAACATCATCTTAACTGCTCACCTACTTGCCCAATAGAAGGTGACACAGGAGTTGCCAGTTTTCTCCTTCTCATCTGCTGTAAGTGAAGCTGGACACTGACCCTTTGTTATCAGTGGTTTGCAGATGCTCAGAGCACCCCACTTCACAAGTGGTCCCAAGGAGATAGATGATTGCATTTTAGGTGAATGGTTCAGCCAACATAATGTCTTGCCTGTCTCAGGTTTTCCATGCTGGGACCTTTTCCAGGTGCTGCTGGGCATGCCCATAGTTTCCACCATGCAAGGAGTCAGTGGGTCTGGGGCCTTGGTGGACCCAGTGTGCTCCAGGTGCTCCTCCTCTGAGCCTTGCCACCAGCTTCTGGCACACAGCCTGTCTGTGCTCTGGCCACTGCATGGCTCCTGGGTGGGATGGTAGGTCGCCTGCACTGGTGTGGGTACTTAGCATGGGCCATTCACTTAAGAGTTGGACTTGATGATCCTTCTGGTTCCCTTCCAGCTCAGACTATTCCTTGATTATTTCATTTCTTGGAGGAAAACAATTTCCCAGCACTAGCAGCAGGATTTTGGATGTGGAGGGCCACTGCTAGGGAAAAGCCCTACAGCTGGACAAGCCCATGAGAAGTTCCCAGCCAAAACGTGGAAACAAAATCTAATATAGATCTAATAGGGATCAAAACCAAAATAAGATGTTTGATATGAGATGATCCAGACATCTGAATGAATCTGTTTCTAGTATAACAAGAAGATGGAAAGTCTCCTTTCTTGGAGGGGAAAAAAGTTTAGCAAAAATCAGATCAGACTGGTAGAGGCTAAAGTGGAGCTGGAACTGCTGTAGGATGAGGGAAAGCAAGAGGCTTGGTCAGAGAAGAGGGGGGAAAATATCTGTTGTTGGAGAGACACTGGAGGAGGTCTGCTACTGTAGTTGGCTGTTTTTCATGTAATTTTTTTCTCCCCTGAGACCAGAGGCCAATATTCTACTGAGTTTTCCACAAGGCTTACTTCTCTTCTGTTCCTCCAGACCAGGTCTCTGGGGGTGATGCTCTTGGACTGATCAACTCTGCTGCAAGCAGCTCAGGACATGTGCACACCACTGTGACAGGAGGAATATATGTGCTTTAGGAAAGGACTTTATGGTGAGGTGAGGAAACCTTAGCAAGTTCCCAGGTCCTGCTGCCGCCCTGCCTGTCCCCCACATCACAGTCGATATCTATCCGTGCACAGCCGGGTGCCTGCTGTGCCTGGGAGCAGCTGGGGAGCAGTCCATGGGCCTGTGTGCTGCTCTCTGGGCCCATGCTCAGAAAGAAGCAGAATACAGCCGGGGTAAACAAGTTCTATTTTTTGTTGCCTCGGCAGGGCAGCTGTGGAAGCGTTGCTGGCGGAGGGGTCGGTGTGCAGGAATGTCCGACCGCGCTGTGGGGAGTGCACGGGCCGGGGGAGCTGCTCCCAGGGCTGCTGCACCACCTGGCACAGCCCCATCTCAATTATTTCCAGGCAGCGTCACCTCCCTTCGCAGCCCACGGAGCCACCAGGCAGGCTGCCAGCAGAGGCAGCGTTTTGGCAGGTTTTTAAACGCTGACTGGGCGGGTGTGTGGCAGGCCATTTGTACCATATGGCACCCAAGAGCTAATCCGGGAGAGGGTGCTGGGCAGGGAGGGGGGCCAAAGCTGAAATGCCATTTAGAAGTGAAACATCAGCCCAAGTGGCACAAGGCCATAAAGCCAAACAATGAAAGAGACCAGGGTGGGAAGGGAGCTGGAGAGCAGAGGATGACTGTGCTCTTGAAGCCAGCCAAATTTTTTTACCTCCCGCTGTCCATATTCACAGAGTGCTCAGAAAGGCTGTTAGGTTGAGTATAAGCATATATTGTAAATACTGAAATAGAGATCTCAACATATATAATGTATTTTGTATGTCTGTGTTGCTTTGCTCCGATGAAGAAGAAGCAGAGCTGTACAGAAAAGCACATTTCTGGCTCTGCCCTGGAGTGGGGAGCTGGTGCTGATGGCTGCTGTTGCCATGATCTGGATGTAGTAGAAGCTATTGATCTCAAAGGGGACCATAAACTGACAGGATGGGAACGTGAGCTTCAGCTGGTATTGACCATTTTGGCCTTGGGAAGTCAAGTAGATCTGGTCCATGGTCATCTTGCCTTTGAAAGGATGTTTTATCCTCTAAAGATCAATTGATAGAGTTTTCATTTACAGTCTTGTTATATTAAACAAATGACATTGTGTAATCGTTTGCTCTCTGCTCTTGGGCTCTAATGGATAGCATTTGTCAGAGTTATTGATTTTTCCTCTCTTACAGAAATCTAGTACTTCAGGAATATTGAGTCATGCTATTATCCAGACAGGTGCCAGCCTTCTGAATTACAGAAAACAGGCTGTTGTCACTGTAAACACTTGATAGGCGGCAAAAAAAAGTAGCAAGAGTGTAATTTATCCACTAAAATACTGTAAATAAGATATAGGCTTGGTAGTTCTTTCATGCCTTAGTTTATAAAGAAGATAGGATTTGTTATGCTGAAATAGACTGATTTCTTGTGTGCTCCCTTCACTGTGGTGACTGTGGCCAGATGTCCTGGTGGATGGTTCCAGTGAGCTGATCCCCACAGTGAGCAGGTTATCCCAGGTTTATGAGATTCATCTGAGCAGAGCAGGAATGCTTGTACTGACCTGGGTGTTGCTGATGTCAGAGACCTGGGGACACTTCACAGTGCTCCTTTCCTTCCTGGGGTGTCACTGCATTTTTGGATCACTGCTGCGTTGGGTGACTGCCTTGGATGAAGACGTCCAAAACAGCAAGCGGTTGTACCAATTTTAAAGTCCCCTAAGGTATGTGTAATGAAATTTGTCTTCAAACGGGCATTATCTTGTTCTTGTACTCACCATAATTAATTTGTGTTTTGGGTTGTTTCCTTTAATATACAGGTGAAGGGTGGTAGCTCTGCTGATGTGCCATGTGCTGATCCCTCCCAGCACGAGGGTGCAGAGACCCGTGGGGCTGGAGCAGGATGGCACAGTGTGGTCCTGTCTCAAGCAGCTTTCAATGAAAATGAGCATTGCCTTGATCTGAGTATGGAAAAATGCCTGGGATTCTTGTCTTGATGAAGGGAAGAGGCTAAAGTTTAGAAGTAAGTAATGAACTGGTGATCTATAATTAAAATACTAGAAAAGGATGCCCCAAAGCAACAAAAAGTGTGTGCTTCTGCTTAGCTGTGCGTCCGTTTTTCACAGAAAAATGCAATATGAACATAAAAGCAGAGAACACTGAAAACCACCTTCCTGGATAGAGAGAGATCTCCAGCATGGTGGCCCTTTGTTGTGCACTCCCAGGCTGCCAAGGGCTGGGGTGTGTAAGACATGGCTGTGTGTTTGCAGCTTTGCCCATGCACTGTCCTGGGGACAGAGCTGACACCGTGCTTGTCCCCTGTGCCACCACTGCATCCTCTCATACAAACCACTGGAGGCCATCTCACACAGCTCACCTAGCTTAATGGCTTCCTACAATATCTCCCAGTTCAAAGGAAACTAAACCAGCTCTGCTTATTTGACTTGGAGGAGCTGGTTAGTATGCACATCATTTCTGCATCTACACAGCACTTGAATAGCCTGGGCCTTTTCTTATTACACCAGTGAATAGCAGGCTTACACATGCAAGTGAAATCAGCTTCCACATCAGGAGGAAAAGAAATCTGTAGATGTTGGGGAAAACCTTTCAGGCATTTAGAGCTGTAAAGCTGTCTGAATCAGTTGTTGGTTATAATACCACCTTTGCCCATGGCTTGTTGTTTAACAGCATGGTGTGTTGGTGCCAATGATCCCACACATTGTTGTCAGTGCAGGTGGTGGTGGAGAAGGCTGTGTGTGTTTCAAAAGGGCTTGGGAGCAGCTTAACAGTAACATCAAAAGTACCTGTGAGTGTGTCTGCCCCATTCCAGTTGCCTGGCTCCATAAAGCAGCATTTCCCTCCAGCTTTGGGCTCTGCACCCTTCCAGTGGTCAACCCTCGATATGCCCCATCTGATCTTTATATTTCAAAACACTACTTTTGATGTTTCCTCCTCTCTCTCTCTGCTCCTGCCTTCTGAGTGCATCTGGCTTTTTCCTTAGGCTCGAGTCCTGTCTAAGCCTGGAAAGTGATTCTGCTTCCTCTGAGATCCAGCTCTGAGCTTTGCCATCACTCCCTGTGGAAGGGAGGTTTTGCAGGCTCTTTGGAATGTCTGAGTTGCCAGGTTATCTGCTTTCTTGCTGCATGCCTGTTAAAAGTAGCAGTTGGTTTGTCTAATGGTATCTGCTGTTGTAGACTGTGCTGCTAACTGTTCACCCTTTTGATATTTTTATTTTCTTAATTCTTCCTCTGCTGTCTCACTAGTCAGATTTCCCATACAGCAAGGGGAGGGCCTTGGTCATTTTTCTTCTTGACTAGATCCTTTTAATTTCTCACTTCTCTCCAGCAGTCCCAGAAAGAACATCTTCTAGGGAAAAAGTGGCTGTGTAGCTCTCAGGCCTCCTTTGCATCCACAGTGCAGCCCTCGCTGGTGTAATGCACTCAGTTATGCCTGTGTTCAGCACATCAGCCAACCACCCTTTGAGTTTCCTTTTGTTTCCCCTTCACTCCTGCGTCCTCCCTTCTGCTGCTGGGAAGGGCTCTCCACACGTCCCACCCCCTGGATGCAGGGACCAGAGGGGTGTTGGACAGGGCAGGTCCTTGCAGCAGTAACACACGGTGATCCATGAAACCAGGGCTGGTTCTGGGCAGTCCTTAAGTGCCTTCAGCTCTTCCCTCTCAAGCCCTGTGTGGATTGACACATTCCATAGGAAAGCTTTATCTACTGACATGGAAGATAAAATTAACTGCCATTTGTTTAGCTACATATTGCCCAGAAAACAGATTTCTGAACCCCCAAAATATTCTAAATACATTAAAAGAACTATTATAAAAGAGGGATGCTGAAATTATTCTGGAGATCTGCGTCGTAAAACTTATCAAATTATTAAATTCAAGTCTAGATACTGGCTATTTCACTGAGCTTTAGTGCATTTCCCCTTTAGAAGATATTCTAATTTATGACTGCTTAAGTAGAGGGTACAATAGTTTGCATTAAAAAATGGAGCTCTTTCACTGCACTGTAGTGCTGCAACCCTATCTACCATCTACTGTCAAATATTCATCTTTTTTGAATATCCAAATTCTTTTTTTACAAAATGGTAAGCTTGGGCTATGAACCAGGATTTATATAGTTGTTTCAAGGATTGTTTTTTAAAGCGTGCAACAATAAAAACTTGATTAGAGGACTGCAGCTCCTTGTCCTGGAGGGAATGAAAGCCCTCTCAGTTTTTGTAAAGGTGGCTCACCTGATGGTAAAGGCACTGCCTGGAATATTTTGCAGGTTGGCGTTTCTGTTTGTTGATTCCATATTAAACAGAATAACCAAGCATGCTGAAGGTAAAGCCCTGGTTTAATTAACCCTCTTGGTGTAGTACCATGTGATTAAATGTGACTGAGCTGCTCCTTGGGGCTTCTGCTACTGAAAATACTAACAATAATCATTTGTTTTCTTTTTATATTTAAACACATTATTGCATAGCTTGGTGCAGAGATAATTACCAATTTTATCTCCTGTGTTTTTCTAATGTTCATTAATAACAATAAAGGGTTGTAGGTTAAAAACTCATTTAATTGCCTTTATGTTAATGACATTATGAATAGCCTTAGCTACAAGATTTTAATTCTGTCCAGTATCCTGTTTCTCAGTAAAGCCCCAGGAGAGCTGCTCATTTTATCAGCATTACTGATTCAGAGTTTTTCCTTGCAGGTGGGTTTTTGTACATAATCAGAATTAATGCACAACACATTTTGCAAGGAACAGAGTAGAAGCTCTCTGAATAAGTAATTAACTAGAGTGCCCAAGGAAAAATGCCTGAGCAAATTTTTTAGCATATTCATAAAACATTAAGAAGAGTCACAAACACAGTGGAAACAATTTACTGATAATATGCTTTCATGCCATTTTCTAACTCTCTTCTTTTTTTTCTCTCCTTCTCTTTCCCTTTTAATGAATGGAGTAAAAGCCATGGAAATTTCAGCTCTCATTAAGGAGCACCTGCCCTTGGAACAGATTATATTCTGAGCTGAATTGGACAAGGATTTATTGGAAGATAAATGGAAGTCAATACTAGGCTTTTTCAAAGTAAACAAAAAATAGACTTTTCTACCCCACATATAAATAGCCTCCTTTCTACACCACCTCCTTAGTGCTGAAAAACAGAAGGAAAGAAAGGTTATCTCAGTTACCTCTGTGTCTAGTGATAATTAATAGACCCCTTAAAGATGCTGATGGGGTGCAATGTGTTTGGAATATGCCAAAGTGGATCCAGATACTGCCATTGTTTGGTTGAGTGTGTGGGTCTGGCCCTCACATACAGGGGGTATATTAAATACTTCCTTGCCATTAGCTCAGCTGTAGCATCTGTCTATTCCCTCTTCCTGTCCTCTAGTTTGGCACAGGGATCTCAGCAGTGGCTCTTCTCTGCTGGACCCTGCACTGCAGTGATTCCTGAAGCCAAATGGAAAATACTGGGCTGAGCAGATGGAGCAACCCAGCTGCACTAGAGAGAATGCAACATCTGGGCAGCTGTGGGCTCCTCTCTGTCTCCCTCCTCTGACCACCCTCTGCAGGGCCAGGAAGGGCTCCCTGCCTTGGTGGTCCCTGCTTGGCTTCAGACTCAGCTGCTGCAGCCCCTCGTGTGGAGCAGGCAGTGGTGCAGCTGCCCTGGCTGCTGTGTCTGCAGGCTGAGGCTGCACTGTGGGGCACCCAAAAAGGGACACGCGTAATCGCCGTGTGAGCCTGAGTGCTCAAAGGGGTGATGCCGTACCTGTAGGCAGTGGGCAGTCAACATTGCAGTCCTTAATCCTTGAATGTCTGGAGCAGAGAAGTGAGATGGTCTTAAATATTTTAATGTTGAAGAAAAAGAAGTCTGAAAGGTGTTTGTATTTCTCTTCTAGCACCGGCTCTTGAGGTTTTGCCCATGATCACATGGACGGGCTGTTCAGTGGGACTGCCATCCTCAGGTGGTGAAGTGCTCCTGGGGCCAGAGCTGCCTTGGGAAAATGGTGAGTCCTCCAATGCCTGTAGCATGGTGCTGGAGCTGTGGCAGTGAGGCTGCAGGGGTCCAGTCTGCACACACAGAGATGACCAAGGATGTTGCAGGGTGGTACCAAATGTCACAGTGGGCACTGGCTTCACCCTCCTCTTCGGGTGGCAGAACTGACCAGGCTTTTCCCTGTGAAGGTGAAAATCTTGGACAGTTTTTCTGGGGACTGCTGGATCAGCCCACACTGATGTGCTGGTTGGTGGTTCCTGATGAAGAGCCAGTGGTGTGATGGGCTATTGAGGACCGTCGCTTCAGTTCAGCATGAAAGCAGTGAGCTGGAGCAAAGGTCCTGCCCTGCCAAGCCTGGCCTGTTTGCCACTGCAATCCCTGCCAGCAACTGTTCCTTTAATGATCTTTTTGACAGGCAGAGAAAGCACCATTGTTTGCTTAGTTTGCTTTAAAAATAGATTTCTAAATTTGCAAGCGACAGTTCAATGCGTGTCTGAAACCTGGTGCCCCAGGGTGTGTGGGAGCACCAGTAACCACAAACATGGCAGGAGCTTGTGGGGACATGGGAAATGGCAGCACTGGGCATGCTAACGTGATTAAGTCGTGTACAACTCAATTAGCTTCCCTTTTCCTGCCATGGTAGGTGGCAGGCCCGGCTGGTCACTTGCTGGTGGATGGAGACGTTGTGCCCAAGGTCGCACCGAGTGCGTGGTGGCACTGAAGTCACACAGCTTCAGTTTGACCCTGGCTGTGCAGGGCCACTCTTGCAGAGCTGGGAGCAGAGGACAAGCAGCCCTCCGGGTCTCCATCCTGCACTGAAAGGTAAATCTTGGCAGGCAGCATCCTTCTGCCAAGTGAGGACAGTGCTTAAAATGCTGAAATTTGCCTAGAGAGGGCTTAACCAGCAAGGCAACACTAGAGAGCTAAGTGGGGAGAGTTAGAGCTTTGCCTGTGCTAAGCACAGACTGAGTGTGCAGCTAAAGCCCTCATGCTCTCCTGTTTAAAACCACAAAAAGCAGAATCTCTTTTCTAGCACCAAAGACATCAGAACAGAGTGTTATCCATTTAACTGAAACGCCTGACTGGAGAGACAGGACCAGGAATGGAAACATTCATGACATCTCTGTGCCTGTGACAGGCACCATGTTTTCACACATGGGTTTGGAATGCAGAAGGGAACAAGCACATCTGCACGGGCAGGGGAAAGAGAATTCAGTATATGGGAAGGAGATCCCAGAGAACAGGAGAAGCTGTGGCCATCCAGCTGTGCAGCTTGATCCCACTGAGTGGACAGGACAGGGTCACAAATCTCAAAAAAAATAATGCTAAAATCAATCTATTCCACAAAATTCTGGGAGGATCAAAAGCTGGGGTGGAGGTGGAGGGACTGCCACATGGTCATCTGGACAATCTGGAGAGATCCTGCTTTGTTTTGACCCTTTTGCAATTGTCTTTTGACTCTCCCTTACATTTTAAAATGAAAGGCCATTTTTACATGACCAAAGTGGATTACTTTCCCCAGAAACATTTGGAAATGTGCATTTTCTGCCCACAGTTAGGGACAGACTAAACCTGAACTTTTTTTCTTAAGAAGGTCCTTCAAAGAGTTTTTTTTTCCCAAAGCAGCAGACCAGCTCTCTGCTGAGCCTACTTTAACCTGTGCCCTGGGTGATTGTGCTTTGTGCCTTCGTGCAATGGGACCTGAGTGGTTACTTGGAAAGAAACATCTATTGCATGGTAGGAGATCCTGCAAGCAAATGGCAGCTTAATTTCTGTGTACGGGTGAGATAAAACTGGATTCTGACATTTCTGACTTATGAAAGGAAAGCATTTTAAGAAAGTATGCATTTTGTACCTTTTTTTTTTAAGGAGAATTCTTTTCTGACCTGATATTTGCAGCTTAAAATCACTGTCAGAGCCCCATCTTACCCTGTTTAATGGTAAGATGTAACTTGTCCTTCCACACTTTGTTAATTTGTGTTTTGTGTGCATCTAGTTAACTATGCAACCCCTAGGCTTTTGATTGTATGTTACACCATTTACTATTATAACAACTTAGCCATCAGCAAAAAAATCCTTGAAATGAGACCAAGCTACTTCTGAATATCTGCATTAGATCTTTGAGTCTTGGAGCTGGCTCTGTAAAAGGTAGGGATTTAAAAATAACAAAACAAAACCCATGAAAATTATCCAATCCATGAAAAATATGCAGCCTCAGCAACATGGAATCACAGCAGGTACACTCTGTCGGTGCCAGAAGTCATTGCAAGCCCTGTCTCGGGGTGGGGCTAACAGAAGGGTTAATGCCTGGGAGGCACCCACAGCCCCTCGCCAAGGTCAATGGGAGCCCTGCCTGCTGAGCTCACGCAGGATCAAGCTCTGTTTTTCCATGATGTTTAACACAATTGGGTGATGCAATGGTTTCTTTGCACTTTGTAGCTCCATTTTTAAAAATATTGCTTTTCTGTGAATGACCTAATCCATTTCATTATTAAATATAACATAGTGGAGAAAATACTTATGCAGTCTTTTCTATCCTTTTTTTTTTTTTTTGTGGGGGTGCAGGAAGAGGGAAATAGGTAATTGCTTTTAAATAATCCTTTGTACTCAAATGCTAATCTGATATTGTGAGTTGACCCTTTTCTTAAAGCTAGGCATATTCTCTAACACTTTGTGGAGGTAAATATGTAGACCTACCACTTACCCAGTAACAAGCAAGCATATTTGCAGTAGATTGGAAAAAATAAAAACAAACTAATATATATTTTTCAACTTCCTGGTGTTTTAACCTTTCTTAAGAAAAGACTCGGGGGACATAATTGAAGGAAAGTGTTTTTCTTTAGCAGATGGATTGCTTTGCTCAGATAATATTTTAGTTATGCCAATAAAATGAAGGGTACCCAGAAAACCATGAAACTGCCAGCAGTTGTTAGTGTACGACTATTACCAAGGCAGAAATGAGGCCAGAGCAGTGATAAATGTGCACATCTCTCCCTCCATCAGCTGAGGAATGACCTGGATACACTTTACATCTGAGCACCAAGTGGGCCAACATTTTTCACAGCAGCACTTAATAGTGGACATTAACTTAGCCCTCTCCAAAAGGGCTGACCCGGAGGCTACCCTCTGTGTTCTCCAAATTGTAATCGCTTCTGCAGTCTGTAATTTTATCAAATCGCATGCACCTTTTCCAGCCACTTATTGGCCAATTAAGTCAAGTTCTCACTGAGGGGGTCCAGCTGGCTTCAAGTTATCTTAGATGAATTGATTGAAGACATTCTGCAATCTATGAACCCAGTTTAATGATCTAGGTGATAATACTTGTAATTCTTCTCAGTCAAGGGAATTTGCTGCAGCTGTTGTCTGCAAATCCGTGTTCTGATACAGTGAAGTACCAGAAGAGCATTAATCCGCCCTCAGAGTTTATAGTGATGGCTGCATTGTGAAATGGGAAATTTAGCATTCACATAGCATTGCCAAGCAGAGACAATTTTTTTGTTGATGCGTTTTTATTTTATTCTATTGTGAGTGTTAAAGAGGTTACATGGAAGAATACATTATTGATAATTCTTAAAATTGGAGACTGTACAGCAGTATGAAACAGCCTACTAAAATATTGCATAAAATGTTTGAGCTGGAAAATGAGATTTGCCTCAGAGCATGAATATACCATTTTTAAAATTTAGAGGTGGAGCAGAGCTCCAGAAATGAAGCCACTGGGCCAGATCTACTCCCTAAGACATTCCAACTATCTGGAGTCGGTTTTGCTGTTCAAGAGTTTGCTAGTATAAATGAGGCAATAATTTCTGTCTCTTTAAACAAAATTACAAATCTTTTATAGACAACATAAATAAATACATGGGAACAGGTGCTACATTCAGCCATGCTAGCATAAATCAGGAATAACCTCACACTTGCATGATGTAAACAGCTGAAGAATCTGCCTCTGAGACTGGAGTCTTTGCCCAGATTCAGAGTGCTTGAAGTGCAAATGAAGGAGTGCTATACACTCCAGGCCTGTGTTAGAGTATCTCCAAGACCTGCAGTTGCCTGCATGAGGACCTGTGAAAACAAAGAAATAATCATATTTTCTTGCTTTGATGGCATATGCCTCTTTTCTGAGCCCCAGGAGTGTCAATCCCTTCCCTATGAAACAAATAATGCAACTAGTGCTAGGTAATACTTCTCGTGTTGAAAATTCAAAATATTTAGCAATGAAATATCCTGTAGTGCCTCTGTGAAGTTTCTGTTTGTGACAGGGGATGGCTGGGGTTTGATTTCACTGAAAAAGCAGCAACTGTGGTATTAATTTATGCTGTGCTGCAAACACCCATTTGCTTCTCAGTCACAGGGACTTCCCTTCCATGCAGTGTGACCAAGCCTAGCTCTTGGCCAGCGCCCATCTTGCTGAGAAGCTCTACTGCTTTTGATGAGATTTGGTTTTTTTTCTTTTTGCTGGGAAGAATACCTTTTTAATGTTTTTTTTTTTTTCAGAGAGGTATGTGAAGTTTCCAGCCCCATCCAGCTGGCCCCATGCTCTCATCTGCTGAACGTGACACCAGAGGGATCTCAGCTGCCGTGGGCAGAGGATGGTGCTGGGTGAGCAAGGCCCTTGTCTCCACTTTTGTGTGAGGCAGCCCCAGAGTTCAGTGGGGTTTCTCTTTGTGCATGTGGGCTTGGATCAGGCTGTGCTGGCAAACCCAGGTCTGTTAGTCAACTTGCTGTGTGTGTTTCAAGCATGGGGGTTTGAAAAGTGCCGTAACGATGATATAAAATGAGAATCTTCTCCCCTGAGAACCTGGCTGGCTGGAGGAGGCTGTGTGTTCCACAGATAGAAGAGACAGAGCTGTTTTGCCTAGGTCTGCTGCTGTTGTACCTGGGGAATGCTGCCCTACCTCTGGGAGGTCCTTTTTCCGGTGGCAAAGCAGGGATGGTGGTGCCAAGTTCTTCTGCAGATGGCTGCAAGCTCAGGACATTCAGTGCCAACATCATTGTGGGTGGGTTGGACTGAATCCCTGTAAATTCACAGGCCCTGTCCGGGTTCCTGGGACCACCTCCCTGGGGAAGGTGGGCCCACAGTGAGGGTCCACAGGCAGCTCTTTTCCTGTGGTCCTCTCCTCCAGAAGATGCTGTGGCCGGGTAGGGATGTCTCTGCACCATGGGCTCTGCTGGCTGGGTACAACCCACAGATTTTCAGGGGCTTTTGGGAGAAGAGGGTCAGATATGCACTCTGCCATTTGTGAAATTAGTGAGCCATAATTTCATACATGCATGCAGTAGAAAACGTCTTTGATGCTAACCATAGAAAATAACTCTGAAATTAGCTGCACCAAGGGCATGCTCCTGCCTGACTGGGCTGATCTGCACGGAGCTGAGCTCGGTGCCGCGTTGGCCATGCTTCAGTGGACGCACATTGTACTTGCCCTGCTGTCGCTGCTCAGAAGGGAGAACGGGGCCAGGGATCTCTCCCTGTAGCAGGGCTTAGATTAAAGTGTATATGACTAAGGAAGCTTGGTATGGCCACAGAGAACATCTTGTTCCCTATATTTAGCCATGGGCAATGTCAAGTACTATATGTTATGTGAGTGCTTTTCTCCGGTCCTGTAGGCCTTGTTTTAGAGGTTGACTGTGTGAGTCAAAGGGCTTAGTTTTAAAATAACAGTCTTACAAAAAATATTTGGTTTTTCTTTGCCACCCAGAACAGCAATACCCAAATGAAAGGGCTGCCTTGCATGAGACAGAAAGCAAAATCTCTGCTCTTGCAGCTCTGCAGCATCTCCTGTCAGGGCCAGGCACTGCTGTGGCAGCAGCCCTGGTGCAGTGTTACATTCTCACCATAGATGCTCTAAAAGGAGAGGTTAATTAGCATGGCTGCCTTTGATCCTCTGCTTGAGAGGGAAGAGAGAGTTTAGTCAGTAACACTAGCCAGCTTCCAAACACTTCATGGATTTTGGCAAGAGGCATCACAGTCATAACATTTGAATATTAGCACTTTATAGCTCCGCCACACTAACAACTGCTAATTAGGCAGCTTGGACATGGCTGAGTGCTGCCTTGAACCTTGTGTAGTAATTTACACCTATGCACAACTACAGCTCTGATGTGGGAACATTTTACACCCAGTTCACATGTACGGAGATGATTAGCAGCAGTGAAGCCAGCAGAAAGTCTGATATTGGATTCCTCTTGCATTCCCCCCTCTTCTCAGGACTTAATTTTGCTTTCCTGGAACACCCAGAGGTAGAGTGTGGGAAACCCCTGGGCTGCCAGCTCATCCACTATGGCATCTTTGGAGAACTTGCTGTACTAAATCCCAGGGTGGAATTTATTTCAGCAAAGCACAACCACTTTTAACTGGCCCGGGCAATTCCTCCTACAAATAACCTCCCATAGCTTTATCAAAATCTAGAGATGTGTTTTTTCCCCATGCCAATAGATTTATTTTTTTTCTTGGCCTAAGCAGCAATACTAAAGTTGAAATGTTTGATGCTTTATACTTGAGTGTTGTTTTCTCCAATTTTATTGTGCTCTCCCTCTTGTGAACATGGACTTAGAAAAGCACTATCTGTGATTTGCTGCCACCCTCCCCCTTCCCCATACCTATTATCAACACTAAGGTGATGAGGTTCTCTGCTGCTTGTACAGCCATCTTCAATTAAAATACCAGCACTCTGATACTCTTCTGCAGCTGGGTTGTTTGAGGTGTGATAAATAAGTGGTGAGTGTGGGTCTCCTGCCCCAGAGGTGACTTGAGTCCCTGTTGCTTGCCAAGGTGCTGTCACTGCTGGAGTGAGCCATCAGCTGAGCCACGCATCCAGAAATCTCGTACTGATGGGAGAACTCTCAGCATCACATTTCTAATGAGCAGGGTGTTAGTAGCGTCTCCAGCTACAGCCTTTCTCCTGCTGAAGGCAAACTGACATCCCATTGAAGAGCTCCTCCTCATCTGCTCTTCTTCCCTGGCTCAGAGATGAAATGCTGGGTTTTCTGAAGCTCCTTCCTCAGCTCCATACCAGCCTTGTTTCTGCGCTGGTGGGAGCCCTTTCCTGGGCTGGGTTACCTCACTGGGAGCAGAAGCAATTCCCCATGGTCCCTGGGGAATGGGAATACCCTGGGGACTGGGACAGTGGCTCCTGGTTTGCAGTGCAAAGGAAGTGTATTCACCAGAATTAGACACTTACTTATTCTTTCTAATAATACAATTTTCTTTTCTTTTAAAAGAAAGCAGTTGAGGCATTATATAAACATATGAAAAACAAAGGTCAGCCTGATGGATATTTCCCTGGGAAAAGTCCAAGATGTTTACCTCATTATTTCTTGGGCTACTTTAAAATCAAATATGTCTTTCCCTTATGTTATACTGTCCTCACTGCTGATGGGAATGGACCTGGATTACATTTGCAGTGATAGGTAGAAGAGAGTGTGTGTGTTTTTGCAATTTTCTTATTATTTTATATTTAATTTCTAAGATCCTGAACCATGTGTGCCTAATTCAAGATGTCTACACATGGCCACAGAACAAACCAGGATTGTGAATTTCTGCAGGGTTTAGGCTTTAGGTGCTTACCATGGCTTGGGAATTTGGGCTTTTTCCTGTAAGTCTGCATTGAACCACTTTAATAAAAAGGAAAGTTAGCAATGAAAGCTTGCAATCAAATAAACAACAGAAGGGCAAACCTGTATTTTACCTTCTGTATTTTGATCTGTAAGAAATGTAAATCACTCATCCAGAAGAGAGAGATTTTCAATTAGTCCTCTTTTCTTAAACATGCAAATCCCCCAGCCATGTTTAGCAGCACAGTTTTGCCCTAACTCTGCAGAGAATTCCCAAGCAACCTTTAATAGACGGCCATGCCTTCAGGCTTGTCCACTTATGTTTTCTCTCCTGCCTGGGCACAAGATAGATTATGCATATTATTATTCATAAGTGCCACCTATTGAAAGCATAACCACAGGCACGTTTGCAAAGGGTGGGCTTGCCCCAGCTGTCCCCGCTCATGCGAAACATTCCTGCTCTCCAACAGACCCCTCCAAACCATGCCCTCAAAATCGAGCCCATTTTCTGGCCAGACGTCCTGGCATGGAGAAAGACTTGTAAAATGACCCACGGACTTTCAAGGCAGCTGAAATGGAGGGGACTATTCCCCATTTCCCTCCTGCAGAAGTTTTTCCTGATGTTGCTTTTTTGCCTCTCCCTGACCCACTGGTGCCTTGTGGGGTGCTGGAGAGATGCTTTAGGCCAGGGTGCCTGGGGTCATGAAAGGTAGTGATGTGATATGAAATATCTGTTCCTCATTAAAAATGGGATTTCTCTAACTGATGCAAGAAACAATAAACAGTACAGAAGAACTGAGAAATAAATAGATAAGAGCCTCACATAACTGGATGTTATTTGATTATTCTTAGATAAGGGGTAAACATAACTGCTTTATAGTTGAAAATTCAAGTAGTTTTATAATAAATACATATTTTTAAATCTGTTCTTGTATATTAGACCATTTTCCTGAGAATATGAGTGTGTACAAAGAAAAACACACAGGATACAAGTAATTTTCAGTTTGCCATAAAAATGATTTTCAAAAAAGATATATTATGAATTAGGAATACCATTTAAATAAAAGTCTTGAATGCTAGTGGCTAGAATTAAGCATAGCCGTATGTTTCTACAAAAGGTCAATTGTGATTTTAATTACTGTTATGTAAACTAGCTGATGTTTGAACTGCAGTTATAATTAATATACATGCCTTATTGCCACGTTATTGCATTTTTGATCGTGACAGACTTATTGTGCCTGGACAGTCTGAATGAACATATAAATGGATGTGAACCTCTTTGGGCTGATTTTCTGTCCCATCAGATTTATGATAACAGCATTAGCTCTGAGTGCTCTGCACTGAGATCAGAGTGGGGCAGGAGAGGTGTGTGTCCAGTGATGGGAAGCACTGCTGCAGGACAGCAGGATGGAGGGCAAGGAGGTGTAAGCAACACCTGGAGATACAACTGCAATGTCTTCCTTCCTTAGAAATATCTCCAGGGGGAGCAGCAGTCAGGAAAAGTACAAGAGTCTTCTATGGGTTTTCTTCTCTCTCTGTGGAAAGGGATGGTGGGAAATGTTATCCCTGGTGGTAGATGGAGCTGAGCTGCATGACAAGAGGTGCAGCTTCTTCTTTCCTCTGCAAAGGGCTCAATTTTTTGCTTTCAGGGAGCAGTGAAGCCTGAGAAACTGTTCCTGGACCACATGTGCCTAAGCACAGCCCCACCAGCAGTGGCAGCTGCAGGAGTCCCACTGCCCTTCCTGCCCTGCCCTAGAGCTCACGGGCACAGGTTTGGCTGCAGCCCAGTCCAAGTCTGCCCAAGGCACTGCTGTTCTCAGGTACCAGTCAAAGAGTAGAGGCAGAATAAAAACTTTATACCGTGATGCACATTTTCAACACCCTTTCTTTTCTGTCTGCAGGATGCAGGATGCCAGCTTCTGTCTCTGAGAGGGTCCTGAGCTGGTCTCTCTGTTGCCCTATCCCTACTCCACCCCCAGCACCATCTGGGATCCAGCCAGCAACTCCCAAACACTGGCCATGATGGATGTGGGCTTGGAAAAAGGATCCTCACACTACTCTGGAGAACAGAGAGGTACCTGTTGGAAAACCCCCTGAGGGGTATTAAGGGCTGACAGAAGTGTGTTTTCCCCCACGCTGGGGGTGGCACTGGGTGGGAAGGTTAGCCCAGGGGGTGGAAACAACAACTGAAGTACCCCTAAACTGGGGAAAACCAGGGCCACAGAGGCTGGCTGGGCTCATGCTGAGAGTTGGATTATTGCATGCAGGTTTTCAGTATGCCCTGTGGGGATTTTTAAAAAATATATGCAATTAAAAGTAAAGTATAAGGAAATGGTGCCAGAGATGCACCTTTAACCCTCAGATAGCTGGGCTCCTTCTGGGAAGGAGTTTTGCCTGTACCTTTTTGCCTTTAGTGAAGGCTGTGGGAAGTATGAGCTACCCATTCCTGCAGAGATGTGGGACACCCCAGAATATGAACAGGGCATCTGTGCTGCTGTTCCAATACTGTACTTGCATTTGGGAAGGAAACCTCAATGCCTCTGCTTGCTGCTGTGTGTTTGTGTGGTGGAGGTGAGCATAGGAAAAACAAATGTCTCCATTTCAAATATGCTTGACTTGTTCCTCTCTCACCCTTGGGACAGGGGCTGCTTTGCTCTCCTGCTCAGTGGAGTGGTGAAGGGACAGTGCTGCTGCTCTGCACTGGGGGGCTCCCTGGGGCCTGGGGGGAAACTTTCTTCATGGGAGAGAATGGGTGTAATTGCTCTTTCTCGCTCACACTTTCCACCAGGGATGGATTGAAAACTGAAGACAGCTCTCCAGAGCTGCCTGAGAAATGACCCTGGACCTCCTTCCTCAGAGGCAGGGGAGACATGTTCAGAATCTTATGCAAACCTGTGGAGAAACCAAATCCTTTGTTCTTAAAACCCTTCCATGGCCCTCTTAGGCCATGAGATCAGCCTTGGACATAAGTGTCTTGGATGCCTGGATCTATCTTGGAATATCCTCTGTGTACTTTTGAATCAAAAACTCCTGGTTCCATGGTCCTGACCCTCCTCACAGCCTTGCATTCTCTCTCTGTAGAAGTGACCATTGTCTCCTCTCAGCTGTCACTGGAAACATTGCTTAACCTCTGTGCATCTCCTCCCTCCCTTCACCACGATTGCCCTGTGCTGGGATCGCAGTCGTGGCTGTGGGAAGCGCTGGAGCCTGGCTTTCCTGGGAGCAGGGCGTGGGTCCTGCCCTGTGGGATAATGGGCTCCATCCCGCCAGGCATTGGTGCCCTGGTGACAGCAGTGTGTCCCTCTCTGCTCCCTCTCACTCTTGGGCCCCTCGGCCAGGGGCTGACAAAGGCACCATCAGTGCCAGGGGCAGGGGCAAAGGGCGCCCATCAGTGCCAGGGGCAGGGGCAAAGGGCACCCATCAGTGCCAGGGGCAGGGGCAAAGGGTGCCCATCAGTGCCAGGGGCAGGGGCAAAGGGTGCCCATCAGTGCCAGGGGCAGGGGCAAAGGGTGCCCATCAGTGCCAGGGGCAGGGGCAAAGGGCACCCATCAGTGCCGGGGGCATGGGCAAAGGGATCAGTGCCAGGGGCAAGGGGGGCCCATCAGTGCCAGGGGCATGGGCAAAGGAGGGCCAGCAGTGACACGGGCAGCCAGCCCTGGGGACACCCGTGTGCCTGGGCCAAGCTCTGCCGCCGCAGGGCAGCTGGTGGACAGAGATGGCTCTGCCACAGCTGACCTGTGCCCCTTCACAGCTGGTGATTTAAGGGGTGAAAGACATGAGGTGCCATCAGCCATTCCCAGCAAGGCATGGCAGCTGAATGGTTCTGGAGCCCCCAGCTGCGGTGTGGGGTCCTGGGTTTGTCCTGCTTCTGAGAAATGCTTGGTAAAGATGCAATGCTTTGTCACCCTCCGTGACACTGTTGCTTTACGGTGCTGTGGTTTACAGGATGTTTAGAAGGCTGGATCAGTCTCCATCCATCTCTTGCCTTCTAACTTGCAATGGCTGCTCATTGCTACATTTGTCTTTGTGAACAGGAAGAGTGATAATTCTTCACTCAAGTAAAGATAAATATTGCAGAGGTTTACCTGTCGTGTGTGGGTACATATGATAGAGTGTGTAGTGTGAGCAGACAAACTCTGCATGCTTGCAATGCATAAATGCTTTATATACCTGTGCATGCACATGTCTAATATTGGTGCACCCAGACATACCCAAGGTGGCATGTATGGTGGGCATGTCTGCACCTTTCTGTAGAAAAGCTGTATTTGTACGTGTACAATTGCACACATTAAATATTGTCAAGAAAAACCCACATCCAGTCACTATAGATAGCATCATGCAAAACTAAAGATGAAGCTGAGAAGAGACAGCATTAATAAATGAGGCTATTATGTCAACAGTCAAGTAAGATGCCTTATGAAAAGGAAAAAATGGCACATGGAAATCTTTAAGTAATGTACACAAGCGTCGTAGGCACCCAACCAAGGAGCACATGCCTTTAAAGGATGTGTGTGTGTGTTTGTGCGGGTGTTTTATGCATCTGGAAAGACTCCCTGAGACAACTGAGCACAAAGCCAGCACATGTTTGTGTTAGGTTGAGATGCTGGCATTAAGATGATTATATGAGTCTATTAGCAGGGTGTTATGGCTCCAATTTCACTTAACATCTGAGTTCACATTAAAATATGCCCTTGGCCTGACAAGGCATTATTAACTTGCATTTAATAAAAATAAAATATTACATTTAAAAAAATTGAAAGCTGACAAATTTGATTTAAATGAATACTGAACTCCAGGCAAATGTGTTGCTTGAACTCTGCCTGCTGTACTGGAACTGACAGGAAGCATTAAAATAATCCTGAGTGGTCAATATGTGATTAAATATCACATGTCAAGCTTAGCAGGAATATTCCTTCCAAAGAAAATTATATTGTTAAAAATAAGTGACAAATTCTAAGCAGCTCCTTCAAATTCGTAAAGATATGTGAAAGAATGGAAGTATGTTTATAATAAACTGGGATGTCTGCAGGAGACAGAATGTACTGTCTCCTACTCAGAGCCATATAGAACATCTACAGGTAATCAGATAAAAATGATTGCACGTATTTGAAGCAATAAATTTCTTTTGCATTCGCCACAGAACATAAAGAGAAGAGACAT
>NC_086256.1:15910031-15945031 GCF_021018805.1 Prinia subflava | reverse complement strand
GTGTAAATGTCAAGCAGCAGCTTTTAATAAAGGGATGTTCAGACTGTTAAATTTCACAGTACAACGGGCTCGGCCCCTCACTGCCCCCTTCAACCCCCCTCTCCCTCCGAGCTGCGGTGCTGCCAGTGAGCCAACACGACTGCGCACCAAAATTCGAATAGAAAGTAACCCGTCCCGGAGCCGAAATGATGCGCCATGCCATCCCCGAGCTGTTTGGCGGAGGGACCCCCAGTGCCCAGCACCCCGCTCCTCGGGGTCCCCCTCGACGGGCCGCGGGCTTCCCGTCATGCCAAGGTGGCATTTGCTGGACCCCGCTGGCCAGAGCCTGGAGCCGGTCCGTGGTGCCTCGGCCGGGACCGCCCCCAGGCAAGGACCGGCGTCGAACCGGCACATGATACCCCGTCCCCGCCGCTCGCTGCCCCCAGCTCCATCGGGCCATTGATTAGCGCTCTAAGTGCCGCTCTAATTAGCTGCCTGCTAATTAACGAGCGGGGCCCTGTCCGAGTCCTCTGAGTGGCACCTTCGCTCATCGCTTTGATTCGGCTGTTGCTGATTTATTGGAGGGGGAGCTCCGTGGCTTTGCCCGCAGTCAGACGGGTGGGATAGATGGGAAAGGGGGGGGTCACCCAGCCGGGGGCTTAGGGGACACTGGGCGGCAGCTGTCATGATCCACCCCCGGCCTCGCTCCGCGTCCCGCTTGTCACCTCGTCCGCAGAGGGAGCTGGAAGGCCTTTTGCGTCAGATGCCCCCGGTAGGGCTGACCAGCGCTCCGGGAACCCGAACCGGCCGACGCTGACCACGGAGGAGCAGGCCAGGCTGAGGCTGCGGGAGCTGCAGGCTCCGCGGAGCCCGGCCGGGAGCAGAGGGGCTGCCCCGGCCGGGGCGGGACTCACCGCCGCTTTCCCCTAAATATTTCTGCACAATGGAGTCGAGGATTAAAAAATAAGAGGAAGGAAATGAAAGGTGTTCACTCTTCAGGAACATGACTTTAAGCCCTAAATCCCGATTCCGGGACGGGGAAGTGTATTGTGAGTTAAAGGATTATGCTAGTGTAACATATTACCCCGGAACCCGCATTCCCCCAGGGATAATTAGGACATAGTTTTGGTAAATTGCAAACCAAGACAGCAAGATAAACACGGGCGCCGCGGGCTGCTTCCCTGCTGTAGAAAACCTGCCTGCGCACTTGTAGATATTTAAAATTTTTTCCGTTCTCCTGTTCTTTCAGTTTACTCCTCAGTTTCACCTTTCTTCTGTCCCTTTTTTCTTCTCCTTGTTCCTCCAAATGCCCCGATCTGTAGGAACGTGCTGATAAGAGGTCACCTCGCCGTGCTGCCACCCCTGCTCGCACCGGGGCTGCGGCCACCACGTTGCCTCCGGCCCCGTCCGCGCTGGACGCCCGTCGGGGACAACGGGGGCGGCCGCCACCGCCGCCCAGCGGACGCGGGCGGTCCTACACCTCTTTCGGGCCCTCCGCCTCTGCTCCCTCGCCGGCCTCCGGGCTCGGCACCGGTGCCCAAAGCCCGGCGGCGAACTGTTCAGCTGGCTGCCCCGGCTGCCCGTGGGGCGGCGGGCGGTGATGCGCTCCCGTTGGGATGGAATGGGAGATGTTTGGTAGCAACGGGCTGCCCGTGGGCCGGCTTTCCTGACGCTAAAAAGCCTTCTCCCAAGTGCGGCAGTGAGGCAGGGACCTGCTCCCTCGGCACCCGGAGAGGACGCGTGATCTTCCGGTAGGGCACCGGTGACCGGTGAATCCAGGGAAGCACCTGGATTTTTACCAGCGAGGACACAAACTCCTCGCCCCCCTCCTCACGAGGGAAGACAGGCCACAAGCCGTCGGAAGCAGAGCAGAGGGCCGCGGCACTTTACACGTCGGCATCTCTCTTGTCGGGGCTCTGCTTCTCATTCCGCACCGCTGTCCCGGGGCTGTGGCGTCTCACGTCGGATCCAAACACCCGCAACGAGTTACCGGCTGAACATGGTCCCTCGTGCTCTTTGTGCTTCCCTTGGGCTCCCCGCACTCTTCCATACTCCTGAGCAGGACTGTTTACCCAGGAAACAAAACGCGGTGGGAAGCGTGGCGGAGGCGCACCCGCCTTGCCGCCACACCCGCACAGCAGCACTGTGCAGGGCCGGACCGGGCACTCCTGGTTAGCGGGCAGGCAGGACGATGAGCGGGTTTAGGAGGGACCTTTGTGTCCTCCATGCCCGCTCGTTGCTCTAGGCTGGCGGTGGACACCCAGCAGCGGGACAGCCGCCGTATGCGGGGCGGAGATGCCAGCGGCCCCCCACATAAGGCAGTACCTAGTGCCGTCGCTGAACACCAGCCCCCCCCAAATCCCTCTTGCAGTCATCCTGCCCTAATCCCTTCTCGCGCCCTCATTGTTGTGCCCCCGTGGCCCCGAGGTGGCTGCGGTGGCGGATGATGTTTTCGGGGCTGGTCCGGTCTAGGGGCTATTGCAGGCCGGGAGGGGGGATGTCGGGCTGCGCTTCATAGGACCCTGGAAATTGTAATTACTACTAAAATAAAACTCGGAGAACTCTAAATCATTCATTATCACCTTTATAATTACTCTTCTAATTAGCTTGACACGCCGCTTCATCAGGATTAATACGTCGTCTTGTCGCTGGCGCTTCCCATTATTCTGACATTCAGCCGGGGAACCGTCCCGGGAACACCGGACGATCCTCTCCGGGGGATCGGATCCGGCGACCGGGGAATCGAGGCCCGACGGGGCGGCGGCGGCGGGGACGGGCCCGGGAGGGAGCGGGGGTGCGCCCCCCCCGTCCCGCGTCCGTCCCCGCCGCCGCCACCGATTGGCTGCGGCCCGCCCTGCGTCAGCCCCCTCGCGGCCCTCCGCCAATGGGGGCGGGCAGCGGCGGCGGCAAAAGCCCGGGTTTATAATAAACGGCGGGGGGGACGCGGCGGCTGTGACGTCACGGGGGGAGTCGCCGCCGCCGAGAGGAGCTCGGTGGGCACGGGCGGGCGCGCCGCAGTGGCCGGTGTCCGCCCCGCTCCGCGCCCGCAACTTCCCGCAACAAAGTTGGTTAGCGGCGGACCGGCCCGGCGGCGATGTGGGGCTCTGCGGGGGCCCCGAGTTAGTGTCGACCGCGCCGCCGGTACGCGGGTTGGGGTAACCCGGTTCCGCCCCCCCCATCCCTTCTCCTCCACCCCCGGTGAGAGACCCCCGCGGCCGCCCACGGGGATGCGGACGCGGCGCTGAGCGTTTCGCCATGGAGGGGCCGAGCGGGTCCAGCTTCGGGATAGATACGATCCTGTCGGGTGGCAGCACCGGCAGCCCCGGAGTCATGAACGGAGATTTTCGCCCCCACGGCGACGGCCGGCCGGCGGATTTCAGGAGCCAGGCCACGCCGTCCCCCTGCTCGGAAATCGACACGGTGGGGACGGCGCCCTCATCGCCCATCTCGGTGAGCATGGAGCACCCCGAGCCGCACCTGGGGGTGGCGGAAAGCCTCCCGCCGCCGCCGCACCACCTCCACCTCGGCCCACACCCGCCGCCGCCGCCGAGTTTGCAGCCGTCGCCCCCGCAGCCACCGCCGCCACAGCTGGGCTCGGCCAGCTCCGGCCCCAGGACTTCCACCTCTTCTTTTTTAATTAAAGACATTTTGGGCGACAGCAAACCGCTAGCGGCGTGTGCACCTTACAGTACCAGCGTCCCCTCTCCCCACCACACTCCCAAGCAGGAGGGCAGCGCGGCCCCGGAGAGCTTCAGGCCCAAACTCGAGCAGGAGGACGGTAAAGCCAAGCTCGACAAGCGCGACGACACGCAGGGGGACATCAAATGCCACGGTGAGTACTGCCCGGCCCGGCCCGGCTCCGCACCAGTTCGGCCGCCGGCACAAGCGGGGCCGCGGTGCTCGGCTGCATTGGTGAAACGAAAATCGGGAAGGAAATCTGCGGTAGGAGCGCTCGCTCTGCCGGGGCCACTCAATGATCCTCGCTACCGCGGGAATAAGGTCGGTAGGAAATTAAATCAAATCAAATAGCTGCGCTTTTTTTTTTTTTTTTTTTTTTTTTTTTTTTTTTTTTTTTTTTAATAGCTGTTGGCTTTTCTTCCTTTTTTTTTTTTTTTTAATTTCTTTTTTAAATTTGGCTTCCCTGTTTTTAAGGAAAGAGCCCGAGCAGTGCGATCGCACGGGAGATCAGACTGTATTTATTTTTAATGCAAATGCACATCAATGATTCTCTGGCTTTCCAAGAACCGGCGGCTCAGCTGCAGTTAGTGCATTCAGCCTTTTCATTTTTGCTAATTCGCTCTAAAATTAAAATAAACAATCCTACTTACCTAGCAGTTAATACCAAATAAGCTAGAAAAAATATCCCCCAAAACAACAAAACCAAAAACCCAAACAAACCCACCCAACTTTTAATTTAAAATAGAATAATAATAACAACAACTCGGCCCGCGCTCGGCGTAGGGAGGTGAGAGGGCTTTGTGCGTTTGGCAAAACCCTTGCGTTTTCCCTGCGCCGGGATAGAAGGTTTATTTCTCCATCTTCAATTTTTTTTTTTTTTTCAATTAGGGATTTCGTGCTGATGGGGAAGCCCCCGCCGTGCTGGGTTCGGAACTTAAAATAGCTATGTGTGCGTGGGAAGGGGAAAGAAGGAAAAAAGTGAGGAAAGGCAGGCAGGGAGAGGGGATATTTTCCCTGCGGTGTCGGTGGAGCTGTCCTCTCTGCAGGCAGCCCGGTGCAGCCGAGAGGCAACAGGACAAATTTTGCTCAATTGAGCTATTTTCGCCAGGCTCAGAGCGGCGCGATGCCCGCGAGTGCAGCTCATTTTGCTCTTTTAGCATTAGCATACGAGTGCCCAAACCAGATGTACAGTCTGGTCTGGCCATTTTTGTGTGCACCAACCTCCCCAGTGGGTCAATTAGGGAGATTATTGTTCTTCCTGCGGGGAAGATCAAGGAGCGCCACAAACTGGGGCCCGAGTGGAGCCGGATTGACAGATCGATTTCCCGGCGTTTCGGGCCGGGGGGAGAGGGCGAGAAAATAACGAAAGCCCTGTAGTTGGGAAACAGAGAGCGGGAATCCCGCTGTTCCCCGGACGGGCTCGCCGCCACCACCGCCAGCCATAATTGACCGTTTCCCCCGTGCCCCGGAGAAATCCCCGGAGAGGGGGCGGCGGGGCCCGGTACCCGGGGCGGGGCGGGGGCCGAGCCGGTGTCCCGCCGGTCCTCACCGCTCTTGGCTCACTCACAGGGACAAAGGAGGAGGGCGATCGGGAGATCAGCAGCAGCCGGGACAGCCCGCCAGTGCGGGCCAAGAAGCCTCGGAAGGCACGAACAGCCTTCTCCGACCATCAGCTCAACCAGCTGGAGCGCAGCTTCGAGCGGCAGAAGTACTTGAGCGTGCAGGACCGCATGGACTTGGCCGCCGCCCTCAACCTCACCGACACGCAGGTCAAAACCTGGTACCAGAACCGAAGGTAAGGCGGGCCCCGTCAGGGCGGCGGCCCAGGGTCTCCCCGGAGAGCCGGGGGCGGGCTTGCGCCTCTGGGATTCTGCCCGCGGGAGCCCGGGGTGGTGCGGGGAGCTCCCGACTGCTGCCCCGCGGCCTCCCCGGAGATGGGCTGGGGAGTCCGGCCCCTGTCAACGCTGCCGTAATTTTCTGTCTCATTACATACGGTTGCAGCCACCCTAATTCTGTCGTAAACCATTAGTGTCAGTGCGTTGCGATCTAACCGTGTGCCGCGGTTATTAATTTGGCCGAAGTCTCTATGCATGTGTCGCGGGGTGCGGGGCTCGGAGGGGAAACCAGGCAGGGCCGGAAAGATCGTCCCGTGTGCGGGCCCACGGGGACGGTGCGCTCCGTCGGGCCGCGGTGGTGCGGGGATGGGCTCTCCGCCCGGAGCTCCCCGGGCGCGGTCTGGGTGCCCCACCGCAGCGCCCTCCCTGCAGCCTCTTGCTCCCCCCGGCAGGACGAAGTGGAAGCGACAGACGGCGGTGGGCCTGGAGCTGCTGGCCGAGGCCGGGAACTACTCAGCGCTGCAGCGGATGTTCCCCTCGCCCTATTTCTATCACCCCAGCCTGCTGGGCAGCATGGACAGTACGACGGCGGCTGCGGCGGCCGCAGCCATGTACAGCAGCATGTACCGGACTCCCCCCGCGCCGCACCCCCAGCTCCAGCGGCCGCTGGTGCCGAGGGTGCTGATCCACGGGCTGGGGCCCGGCGGGCAGCCGGCCCTCAACCCCCTGGCCAACCCCATGCCCGGCACCCCGCACCCCCGGTGAAACGGCACCGCGGTCCCCGCAACGAGCCCTTCCCCCTCCCCGTCCCCAAACAAGCCCCAGCACCGCAGAGGAGGAAGCGAGGGGAAGCCGAGGGGCAGGAGCTTCTGCAGGCAGTCACCGGCCACCGAGGGAGGCGATCAGTCAGAGCAGGGACTCTTGAACCGTGAACCCAGAGCCAAGCCCGTAAGTGAAACGACCACACGCGGGGGAAGGCGGGCAGAGCCGCGGGGCGACCCGCCGACCTCGGCTACTGCGAGGCAGGACTTGGAGCTCGGAGAGAGAGTTACAGAGGGGGTGGAGGAGAGGAGAGGGTGAGGGAGCCCGAGCCCGAGCCCGCCGGAGAGACTAACGGCTGCGGAGGACAGAGGGAATGAGAGCGCCTCGACCCCCGACCGGCGGAGAAGACCGGGGGAACGGAGAACTTTGCACTGATTTTTCTCATTACCTTTTTTTTTTTTCTTATTGAAAAGTGGCATGCTCCCTAATGCGAACAGAATTGTACAGACCGAGTGCTGAGTGCTAAATCATATTTATTATATGTCGTCCAAAAAAGGAGAAAAAAAAAATCACTTCTATACGTTAGTTTAAAACGAACGAATGTGGTTCTTCCCTGTCCCTTTTCATGTCTTTTTGGATTCAGTAAAATAAATGCTTAGATGACAAAATATAGAAATTTTTTTTGTGACTGAAAAATCACAGGGGGAAACAAAGAAAAAAAATAAACTTTATCTTTTTTAACAAACGCGAAAATTCAAGGTAGCTAATTTCCCTGTGACGAGAACTCAAGAAATTCGGAGTAGAAAAGGCAGATGCCACTTTTTTATTTTGAATATTATATTGGACATATTTTCAATTTTAGGCTTCTTGTTTCTTAATAGGCGTTGTTTTTCCCTATCTGTATTTTAAAGGAAAATCAAATCGCCCGCAGGTGTCGAGTTCCTTGCTGTTATTTTAAGCACCTGGGCAGGGCCGTAGCGGGTAGTGGCTCTGGCCCCTTGGGGGTGGGTGCGACGGGGCTGTGCGGAGCCTGGGGACGTGGCCCCGGCCGGGCAGCTGTCTCCGCACGGAGCTGGGACAGGCAGTGAGCGCCGGCGGTCGGGGTGAGTAACGAGGGGAAACAGGCAGGGAGGGTGGAGGGGTCCCGGCGGACACGGAGCTCCCGAGCCCCGCTGGTCTTTGAACTTTATTGCTGTATGTGCCTGTCCCCCCCCGACCCCAGCCCTTCCCCTGGCAGCTTCCCTGCCGAGCGCCTCCCTTCCCCGTGCCGGCATGGGCCGCCCGGCCGTCCCGCGGGGACAGAGGGGGCGCGGGTCGGGACTGGGGGCTGTGACCCTCCTCTGGACTCCGGGGACGGCTCTGTCCCCAGCCTCTGGAGGTGAACACCCCCTGCGAAATTAGAAAGTTATACAGCAATTACCTATAAAACATTCATAAAGTCCCATATTATCCTCTCCTCCGAGGGTTTGGCGCTTTTTTTTCCCACTCTATTTTTGCTCGTGGGTCCTTTCTTTTAAGATAGAAGGGGAAAAAAAGAGGAAAAAAAACAAAACCGAAAAAAGGAAAAGAGAAGCCTCCGGGCACGTTTATTTGGGCTTTGCTAATTAGCGAGCGGCTTGCTGATTTCTGTGCTAATAAATTCGCGTTAAAACCATATTGACCTTTGCCTTGATCTAACAAAAGGGGAGCGGGTCGGGAACGCCCACTTCGGTTTTTGCCCGTGTTGCGGCGGCTGCTGAGTATTCCCCCGCGCGTTCGCCGTGGCCCCCAAATCCCCCCACAGGAAGCAGGTCCCTGAGTGGCCAGAGCAGTCCGTCCGCCCCGCATCACTGCCGTGGTTTTCCCGGGAAATCCATCCTATGCGGGCTGGGGAAGGAGGTAGGAAATTTGGACTCGGTAGGGCCTTTTCCTTAGTCTAAGCAGCAAATCTTTCTGAAAGGAGGAGATTCCGCTGGAAAAGCTAGCCCCAGACTCGTTTGTTTTCGATGGCTCCGTTTTGACTGTATAAACCCGCTGAAAAGTAGTGAGAACAAGGAAGGAAAGTTCATGCAGAACAGATGAGTGCCCCCCTCACGAGCAGGGCCTGCCGCGGGGTGCCCACCGGGGCAGGGAGCCTTTGGTGCCTGGGAACGGCAGCAGACAGGAGCGAGCGGAGCGAGGCGGGGCTGGGGGCTGCCGGTGCTGTGTAGGATGGTGTCTAAACCAGGGGTGCTGTAGGAGGGGGGCGAGGGACCGCCACCTCCCTTGAAATGTATTACCAGACCCAACTGAAGAGTGCGTGTTAACGGGAGGAGGTTTGGGGCAAGGATCGCTCTCCTTCACTCTTTTCCCCGTCTGGGGAGTAGGGCTGAAAACCTAAGTTCTTTTGTCCTGCTCCCCGTTCGAGCCGGTATAGAGCCGACCGAAGGTCAGGCTGCCCCGAAATTGCTCGTCCGAGTCTTCTGGCTGCAGCCTTATAGGAACAGGCTTCGTTGGTTCTTCAGAAGCCCCGGCACGCAGGACTGCATGACTGCGCTATGGCAGGACAAAGAGCCGAGCGCCCGGCCGGGAGGGATGCGTGAGGCTGCCTCCCGCCGCCCGGCCCAGCGCGGGGAACGGCACGGCGCGGGCCGGGCTCCGCTCGCGGCTCGGCGCCCTTGGCTGCGCTGCCTTCCTGGCCGCACCGCTCGGGCTTCTCCCCTTTCCGTTCCCGGACAGCTGCGTTCCCCGCCACCGCCCCAGACTTGGTGCGGAGCTGCTGAATTGCCGCAGTCTCCGTCCCTCTCCAGCCTTTGCCCGCGTCTGGGCCAGGACCTGCTCTCGGCCCTGGAAGTGGTTGTGAACAAACAACCAAACTCATCTGTTGCCGGACGAACGGAAAGGGCTCTCTTAGCCTTAACCAGCGGGAAATACCGGCACCCGCTGGAAAAGACCTGGCTGTTAGTGCGCTGAGCATGGAAAGAGTCCGTGAGGCTGTAGCAGGGCTGTCTGTACGCGAGGGACCGCGGCAGCCGGCGGGGTGGCCGGGAGTGGGTGCTCTCCCCGTGCCGGACAGTGGCCCGCAATGAGCGGGGTGAGTGCGGCCCCTCCAGCCGCGGGGACACCCGCGCAGGGCGGCTGCGGCGCCGCCCGCCCTCAGCACCACGGACAGCTCCGGGAGGCGCGGGCGGGCCCGGCCGCACCCCGCGTCCCGCCCCGAGGAGCGCCCGGCCTTGGGACGCCGGGCGGGCGGCACGGGAGTCTCCCGTCCTCCAAGACCTCGCAGCCGCCTTCTTCGGCGCTTGCCGGCGGGCGATGGGGAAGATGAAGGAGGCTGATACAGCCTCCTGCTGCCGAAGTGCTGCCTGGCTGGCCTCCCCAGCCACCCAGCACCTGGGAGAAAGTCCCTGGCCCAGCCCTTGCCCGGCCCTGAGCACGAAGGCTTTGTGCCGGGTGTTCGAGCTTTGCACGCACACCGGCAGACGGGTGGAAAAACGGGACAGGGCCGCTCCCCTTCTCCTGTGTCGTGTCGCTCCGGATTGACATCGGCAAGTCCGCTGTGGGACCCAGGAGAGCCTTTGGACGCCCTGTGCTTGGTTCCACTTTAGTTTGTTTCTTTTGTGCCGTGCCATGTATTTGCAGGTGGGCACGACACAGGAGGCTCCTTCGAGGAACCCCTGCTTCGCTCAGACAGGTTTCGGTGGCTCGCTGAGCTCCGGCAGCAGAGCCGGGGCAGGCTGCCCCGCTGCCCTTGGCTGATGGGCTCTCTTGCGGGACGCAGCAGTAGGATCATGTTTAATTACCTCACCCTCTCGGGGGATTAGCCTGGCTATCGTTAGAGCAGAAAGCGAGAAGGGCGACTCCGCTGGGCTGGGGTACGGGGACGAGCGCTGCCCGTGCCGCTCCGAGGGTGCTAGCCCTGACGCCGCTGTGGCAGCTGAGTGCTCCGGACCTTTATCCTCTTTCCCAGCCTGGCAAGCGAGTCCGTCTCAGCCGCTGGGAGCCAGTCAGCAGCACCGAGCGGAATTCCCTGCTGTGCCGGTTGCCCCGGTTGCGTTTGACACACCGCCCGCATGTAACGCTGTACTGGCGCTCCGAGGCTTGGCTATCACTCCTGCATGTTTTAGTGTTTCTTATGTGGGAGAGTTTTTAACTTTTGTTTTTTTCTGCCTTTCTAGAGTTTATCTTCCTCCAAATTCACGCCACGTTTCTGTGCAAATGCGTTTACTGATGCTGTAAGTCGCTTATTGCAGCCCACTAGAAAACCTCGGAAACTCAGGACACAGAGTGAGTGCAGCTGGTCTGAACTCACCTGTGGAAAGAGCAAAAGTCTTCATAATGTAAGAAATATTCCCAGGCCAGAGGTGGCGAGCATGGGCGGTGAATAACCGTTTCAGGTTAAAATTTACGTTTTCCCCCTCCTCTGTTCTGTCTTGCTACTAAGCCCACGTTTCCCGCCGGTGATACCGGCGGATTTCTTCCTCAGCAGCCGGTTTATCGGGGAGCTCCGTTTCCAAGAAAACGGGGGTACAGGAAACTTGGCCTATTGAGGCGACCCTGTGCCTTCGCCCCATGGGAGAAACAGCCTGCTCTATTTCTATAGTATCGAAATGACCCCCGCGATCCCTGGAGGGGCACAGCTGATGGGGACAGAGACCCACCGGGACCGGCGGAGGGCGGGAGGGCGACGGAGGGCCCGAAGGCGCAGCTCCCCCGTGCCCCCATTACACGGAAAAGCCCCGAACTTCTTTCCTCCCTTGGGCTGCTCCAGCCGTTCAAGAGCCGTGGGGCAGCCGGAGCCAGTGCCTGTCCCTGCGTGTTTCCAGCCGGAGAGCAGGTCCAGCCAAGCGCCCATCGCATTAAAACTGCCTTTCCATATTCATATGCCCTATTTTTCACAAGTCGCTTCTATTAATGGAAGCGCACAAACGCCCGTCCTTAAAATTTGCGGATTTCAAAGGAACCCAAGTGAGGCGCTTTGCGCTGGCAGCGATGGATGCGGGGCGCGCCGGGACCCTCGGGGCTCCCCCGGCAGCGCCGCGCCCTCCCCGGCGGGAGCCGCGCCCAGCCCGGGCACAGCCGCGGGCGGCTCCGGGCCCCGCCGCGGCACCGCGCCCTGCCCCTCGGGGTCGGCTCTCCCCTCCCTTCCGGCCCGGGCACACCGAAGTTGTCCGCGACCGTCTTGTTCCCTCATCTCTGAGAGCCCATGTAGGGCGCTTTAATTGCCACATTTTCAAACCGAGGTAATGGTGGGGATGTCTTAGTAATTACCTTAATGAGATAACACCTTTCCTTCCCTGAACCTACTCATTATCACACTTCTTGTTCAAATTCCAACTACAAAGAGCTATACTTGTAAAAAAAAAAAAAAAAAAAAAAAAAAAAAAAAAGGAAAAAAAAAAAGAGGGGAAGAGACCTCTGAAATTTGTTGGAGGTCTTGTTCCCTTTAAATAAGTATCTTCCATGGATCTTTAGTAGATGAACAGAGAACTGTAACTAGTTCTGGGAAAGGTTGGTTAGAAGTAAACTAAACATCTGGGGTACCCCTTAATTATTCTTGGTTGGTGTCTTTAGTTTGACCTGTAGGGATGCAAGGGTGTCAAAGTGATGAATTTTAAGATGTTGGGCTGTGAAGACGTGCAGCTGCAAGACTGATGGGTTTAGGAAGGGAATGGTAACAAGGTTAGCTGCATGTGAAGTGTGAATTGAGATTTTTGCAAAGAGACTGTGATTGCAGATGGGCATAATGTTGTACCCTTGCATGAAATCTTGCTATTATTGTATAATGGTCAGACAGGGTGTGAAATGACTTATTACTTTACTTTTATTCTTTAATGAAGTTGGGTAGGGAAGGAGAACTACCAGGAAATCGATAGTGGTGGTGCACAAAAACTATATGACAGGTGCTGATACATTAAATATTTATCTAGCTTTTTGTCACAAACTCCCTCCCAATTTTCTGCTATTTCAGAAAGCAAACAAAAATACAACTAGTGGATCTAGACAGTAAAGAAGATATGCAGAATGAGAGCATTATTTTCTTTTTCATCCTCCCTTTCTGCAGTATACATGAAATGGGTGTTTCTCTGTGGCAGCGCAGTGTATACATCATCTATGTAAAATACGAGACACAGATGCCTAGATTAAGACTGAGCACACACGGTTTCTAGGCAGGTTTCCAGCTGTTTGACATGTATCTCTCTCCTAAACCTTGCAGCAGGCATGTAGAGATTTGTGCACTGTTACACTCCCATGTAAATTCAAGTGGCCTTTTCTCCAGCTTGACATGCATGTGCAAATACCTCTCACTTTTTTCTATACCAAGCACAGGTGTCTTTGTGGGTGGTATCATTCTAAAAACATGCAGGGCAACCTCTGCCTCTGAATTTGCTCAGCAGTGTGTGGGTACATCTGGGTGTCTGGGGTGGGTGGGCAGCTTAGCCAACATCTGATGACTTATTTCACATGTGATTTGGGTAAAACACCTATTACCAGAATTTGGTTCAAATGTTCAGCTGCTCTGGTCTTGATCAATATGGAGTGAGAAAAAGGAACTAGAGCTGCTCTCTCAGGATAATATCCTTAAAAAGAGAATTTCCCAGGTGATCAACCTCAGGTTGCCATCACTGAAAGCAGTTTGGCAAATCCTGTGCTTAGTGGGTTGTCTAAGAGAGCAGCTTCATCTCACAGTTTGAATGCCCATAGTAGAGGTGCAGCTTCTTGTATGCCTTCCCCTGTGGAAGAATGCAGCCCATGGCTCAAAGAATTTCTCAGCCAGCACCTCTCCTGTAATTCCCTCCCCAGACTTTGTCCCCAGATTCAGCACAACCCTTTTCCGACAGTCTGTCTGTGAGTTTTAACCCTATATTGTCTATGGAGCCTGACACTGTTACATTTTAATCTGAGGTCAGGAGGAACAGGTAAAATGAAGCAAGCTTGGGAATAATTGCCTACCTCTTCTGTATTAGCATACGGGGTAATAATGCTGGCAGAATTGTGTGAAACACAAAATACATCTGAGGCCTCATCTTTGTCTTTACAATAGTCTTTCAGATTTCCTTTTCATATTCTTGCCTTAACACTGAACAAGTACAGTGGTAAGTACTGTAAGGCTTGTACAGCAAGGCTTGAAACTTTTTTCTGTTGAGTTACACTCTGTTGTAGGGTTTGTTTAAAGCAGGACTTGACACAACACTGTCCATGGAAGCAGCAAAAACACACAGAGGGGCACAAACAATCCCTTAATGACACAAACTGGTTCGGACTAGATCCCTGTCAGGTTTATAGCCCAATAGACTAGCAGGAATGTTCTAGCTTTAAATACTTTGGTTTCATTTTGTGAAGATCAAAGAAGAAGAATTCCTGAAAGTTTTAAGGACTGCCTGGTAAAAATGATGAAACAGTGCCTGAGAACATAGAAGGGTGGGATGTCACAGCAGACACTGCTACTCCAGCACTGTAAAAGGAACAGGCAGCTTCCCTCCAACTGGTGCTCTAAAGCAGGAAGGAGAAATATAGAAAATGAGGTCTGTCAAAAAAGCCTGTTTGGGGATTTGCCACTGGTAATTTGGCTGGATTCTGTGGGTTCAAGTATCATCACTGTCCCTATACCAAAATAATGTACTTTTTCTGGACTAGAAATTCTGAAATAAGATTGGATTAATATTTCTTCAGAAGCATGATGGGGTCTGTGGAAAAAGCAGCAAAGCATGTGTCTCCAATGGAGACCCAGTATAGGCAGTGACAGCTCAATCTATATTATATCACATGAGTCTAAAAACTAGTGAGCTTTTCTGCCTAAACAGTGGGAGGCAAGGTAAGCACACTGGCAACTTTTTATTTATTTCACTCTTCAGCAGTCTTTCTTCCCCCTTTACTTTCCTCCCTTTCTCCTTTCCCTCTTTCCTTCTCTCTCCACCTCAGTCTGTTTTGCCAAGCACAGCAGCATGCCTTGGGAATCCTTCTCACCTTTCCTGGCCGCTGGTGGTGGCCATGGGCAGCTGCCTTAACCAGCACAGTGATGTGTGGCTTGGGCAATGCAGCACTAAGTGTGTGTAGCAAAGCTGTGCCTCTTCCATGGAGACTAAGCTCATTACAGTACAGTACTCTAAAGCATGTTTAACTTCCCCAGTCTTGGGTGTTGTATCCCAAATCTACTGCAGAGCATGGACACCCCAATTAGCACTTACAATGCACTGTTGACATTTCTCTGGGCCAGCCCAACAGGAATAATTAGATGTGATATCTAACACGAAGTCATTTTTTTTCCCAGCAGAGGGTACACTGCAAAATGAAAGCAACATCTACTGCAACAGCACTTGGCCAGATTGGGCTCTTACATGCAGTGTTATGTCTGCAGTGTAACTCAGCTGGCTCCTCCAGCCGTACCCTGGCTGACTGCTGTCAGTCTGACCTGCTGGGATTAGTGCTGGGCCTAAAGCTCTGGATGGGCTGCACAAGGAAGCTGTCTTACACAGCACAGGCTCAGGAAAGCTGCTGTACAGCACCCTGTAGGAATCTTTCCTTTAGGAGATGCAGCATGGGTGGAAACTTGCTCAGCATAAGATCTTCTCATGCTGGAAATGTTGGCAGGTGGCTGTGAGGCTGGTCCCACTTTAGTTTCAAGCTCCCATCCCACTGCACAGCAGTGGAAAAGCTGCGTTAGAGACCAGGCCTAGTGTTACTGACTGAACATTGTTCTTGGCAGTGGTTTGCAGGATAGCAGTGGTAGGACTGTGTTATCTTAAATCCCACAGCAGCAAGCCTATGGAAAAATATATGTGACAGTAAATAGGAAAGAGTTCTCTGCTGCAATGCAGCAGGCTGTCCTCTGACACTGCTAATTGCAGCAACACACTGAAAATATAAGTGTATGTAGTGAGTATTCCTACTTGGGTTTGCTACCATTGCTTGCCTACTTTCATGCATTGCAAACAGAAACTTGGAAAGAACTTGGCAGAGTGAAGAGGATATAAAAATGATAATTTTTCATGTAATAGAGATCACATAGAGATTTCCTTTGTAGTTCACAGCATTTCCATTCCAAGATGCTTGGAGAATTGAAGCATACAAATAGAGAAAATCTGCAAAGTGTTGTCAGGTATTATTTATGTATTATTATTTTTGTTGGAAAAGACATGTAAATATAAAGAATTAGAAAATGGAGCTACTAAAATAAATTATAGTGGAACCCACAATAAATCTAACATGAGAATGAAAGTATAATGAGAACATATTTTCTTCAGCATAAATACAAATCCTGTCTGCATGCTAAAGCCCTATTAATTGGATACTTACTACAGGAATAAATCTTTAAATGTGTAAAAAAAATCTTTCTGCTCTGTGATGAAATATAAATATCACTAGATTTATTAAAGAAAAAATTCTGCTAAATGACTACTTCTCTTACATACTAATTTATGCTTATGCTGCATCTGAAAGAACTCATCCTGATGTGAATATCAGCTAAATGAATGAAGCTGTAAAAGAAAAAAGGTTTAATGTGTGTGACGAGAAGTTGCTTATATCAAGCACGGCAGGTTTCAATGAAGTTTTATATTATGAAGTAGAGGAAAGGTGATAGTCTCTTAAGAGACATAATACTTATCCCATGAGTGACATAATAGTTCATAACTCACCAGAGAACAAGGCTCAAGTGAGTCATATATATTTTATGGCACAATTGGGATTAATACCGTACTTCAGAAAGGAATGCATAACCTACTCTATTTATATGGAAAGGTGGTTTAAAATTCACCCTCTACCCTCAGCCTTTCTCCTACCCTTTGGGATCAAAGTACAAGGCAGGGACTTGAATGGGTGAGGATGCTGGGTGAGAAAGAGATAATGTATCAAGGAACAGCTACAGCACTGTCATTTCCAGGAGTTGCCCAGGCATGGCATTTGAAAATGCTGATTTTCTAGGGACAGCTGCCCAAAGGCCCAGAGGAAGAGGCTAGTCCTGAGTGGCTGCACTGTAGGGCTTTTTATTGGCTGAACGTGGTGTTTTGGTGGGAAGGCAGGAGATTTTGGCTTCAGTATCTGCTTGCAGCCTACAGTGGAATTCAGTTGCCCCAAATTCCTTCTACAATGTCACTGTCTTGTCACTGTCCTCATCAGGGTGTGTTTGTCAGGATGCAGTACAGGCAAAGGGGCATCCAGGGGGATCCACACCTCACTCTTGCCTGTCAAAAAGTGTAACTCTTTGGGGTATCTACTCCTCTTCTATATGTCACAAAAGGCATGTTCAAAGACAATAGATGTGGTAAAGTCTTGTCTGGGGAAAATCCCATGTTTCACTCTATTGAAGGCCTATTGCACTCTTTTAGATGGTTTCCTGAAATGTGGCCTAGAGCAGAAATTTAAAACACAAGTTTGTTGCATTCCAAAGAAAAGGTGTCTCTTAAATTGTATCTAAAGAGCAGGAGCATAATTCTCCTCATCAGCAGAATTGCTGGGAAAAACAAAAGCTGCTGAAGTTCTGGAGGCAGCATGTGGCAATTTGGAAAAATTCCTTTACCTAGGCTGGAGGATGATAGGGGAGGTCGAGGTGTCACTGGGAACCAAGCTGTCTGTGCCCCAGAGAACTCTTAGTGTTTCTGACAAGAACTCACTTATGCTCCTTCCATGCCAAGGTCCACTTCTGGTCAGTGGTCTCACCTATAAGATATTAAGATAAGCCAGCAGAGGATGAGATTTAACAGGAAAACCAATCCCGCTCTCCCTGTTTGTGAGGAGATTTTTTTGGGCAGAGAGAGATAAAACAGGATGAAGGTATCCAAGTGCTGGAAGGAAGGATGTAATTAGAGACAATTGCAGAGATGCATGAAGAGGTTTGGTTGGAGAAGGGTTTGCTCTCAGCTGTCTCCTGTTGCTGAGGAGCCCTGGTTTATCTGGGAGGATCAAACCAGGCTTGCAGTATAGAGCTCTGCTGGCAGGATGTGCATCAGGTCAAAATGAGCTGAAATGGGGACCTCTGCCACCTCCATGGACCCATCAGGTCCATGGAGAAATCCCAGGCTCCTTACGTGGGGTGTCATGTTTGTTTACATCAGGGTCTGTCTCCTGTATTTTTAATCTACTGGTTTCCCATACCGTTTCTCTGCCTGTAAGGAGGGATGGAGTGTGCAAGCATGTCCGAGGCAGCCCAAGGTGCCCTCCTGGCACCAGTGGTGGAGAGAGCTGGAAAGCAGCAGCAGCAGCACTTTTGGGACATGGGAAAACAGTCTGAGGGGGTCTGAGACTCCTTCAGTCTTCTCTATGTTGTTTTTCCCCTTCTTTATGTAATAAAGGGCTTGGGATTCGCCCCAGGTTCACCAGGATTGCATTTTTATTTCCTTGATGAGGTCATAGCAGAAGATGTAAGGTGTTACCTGCCCTGTTACAAAGATCTCAGTGAACAAATGACTCCTGCCTTCCACCACCTCTGGGGAGGAGCACAGGCACCCAAAGAGTTGGGTTTTCCCTTGGCATTGTGGACCCTCCCTTGGCCTTGAGTTGGCAGCTTGTACCGATGTACAGATCAGAAAGACCAATAGTTAAATCTACTGCTTTTCATGGGGGCTCAAAAGGTCTCATTGCCTCTTTTACTGCTCTGACTTTCACATAAAATTGTGGACTCAGCCATATAAGTATTGGCATTATTGAGGCATCTCTTTCTTTGCTAGTTCTCCTGGCAAAGTACAGGGAGTTTGTGAGCTTTTTAAAACTGGTGTGGAGGAGCTGATTCACTAGAATTTGAACCTCTGGTGAAAATCTTACAGTAGCAGCAGTAGATCTTAAAAAGGAACTTAAAAAATATTTCCTTCATGATCCTGCACACAAACAATGGTAAATAATATTTCAAAGGGCTCTCTTTGTTTAAGTTACCTGTATTGAAGAGGGATCTTTTGTAATAAACTACTACTATATGTATAATAGCGATATGCTTAAATGATACATAAGCACCATTTTCCAAGTGCTCTTAGCAGAAAGCATTTTATACCACATGGTTGTTTTATTGTGCACATTACTGTGATTGTTACAAACCCTTGCCAATGAATGACAAATTTACATACACATCATGTCAGCCGGCAATATTTTGCAGCCTTAATTGCTTTAGCTTCAGGCATTCTGTGTCGAAAGAGAGTGTTTTACGTCCTGCAAGTTGCTCTGTTTCTTTGCAACAGTTAAATTATTCTGTAATTTGCCTGTTTTCCTTCTAATGCATTGTCCATTAAGTCACTTAATAATTTATGATGTAAAAATGCATGATGCAACCTTAAACACCATTTAAAACTACCTTGAGGTGTTTCAGTTTTTATGGCAGAAAGGCTGAAAATCTTGAAATGCATTTGTTCAAAACATTTTTCTGATAGTTTCTACCTCCTGTAAGAACAACTTTATCCATATTAATCTGGCCAAGCTTGGCTGGTGAAGTCCAAGACTGCAATTCCTGGGAAGAGCAGCCAGTGCAGAGAGGAGGCACAGGGGGATGAACTGTCAGCAAATCCTGCCAAGGCAAGGAGCCAGCTTTGGAGCTGATGCTGCAATGCCTCTGTACACTCATCACCCCTTCCTTGTGTGAATACCCTTTAATTGTGGAACATCCCTGTGACAGCAATGTGCAAGTAAAGTCTATAGGACAGGGTTTTTGTGGGTTGCAGAAGGCCCTTAATGTTTGCCACTGAGCTCCCAGTGAGAGGAGAGGCAAACAGGAATTGTAATTAAACTGTGAATGAAAAAGAACCTTCTATTCAGACACTTCTACCCTTCCACCACTCTGATCTGCTGTGTGTTTATAATGCAGTCTTCAAGGGCTTCATAACAAAAATTAGTGTCCAATCCACATGGCTAATCAAAATATGAATGCATAGTATTCTGCTAGTCAAAATCTGGTTTGAAGGAGGGTGCTCAACTTGGTGCCTAGGTGGCCAACTTTCTCTTTTGGGTAAGTTCCTTCTAGAAAAGCTCTCAGGACAGAGTTCTGAGCAGTTGCTGTACTTTATCTTGTACGTCAGGGTTGGAGGAACTGGAAGTGATTTCCAGGTGCGTAACTCGGAAGGCTTGCAGATTGAAGGTGTTTTAACGAAATACTTTAAAATTCTCTTGCAGAAAAAGAAAGGCACAGAGGGGACCAGGACATCTAGTGCCCAGGCACAGAGGAAAGCTAATCTGGACAAATTTAACATATTTGCATATAAAGTGAGTGTTATCAATCTGTCATCTTTTCTTGAGATGTGAAACAATTATGGTCTCTTTACCATGCATTTTGGGAGGAGAAATCACTCTGACAGAAGAGGCTTTTAGCTACCTAAAGTCTGCTGGCACAGTTCTTTGCCGTGCTGCTGCAAATATGGTTTTAGACCTTCAAGAGTTGCAATACTTTGATACAGCCATATGATACAGTACTACTGCTCATCAGCACTGTGTCTCAGTTTCTTCTGCTGTTTGCTCTTGTAAGCCTTTCTGTCTCAGGATCCCATACTCCTGATACCTCAGTTTCCCTAAGCAAAACCAAATATCTTGTAATCAAAAGATGTGTGACATAGGGTACGTACACAGACAGAAGCACTAGTCCCCAGTGAATAGTGTGTGCTATCTTCGTTAGGTGCAACATGACATTTACCAAGAATATCTGTGAAGGGAGAAGATCAAGTTCAGTGTGATGGTGATGGTGGGAGTGCCTTGGGAGGGGTCCTTCCTGGGGCTGTGTGCAGCCCCTCCCATCTGTGGGTGAGCACAGCCTTCTAAATGATATCTCACTCTTGACCTGGAAAGGTGGGAGCATTTCATATATGTGTTCAAAAGCAGGGACAATGATGGGCCAGAAGAAGAGACAATGCCTTCTATTAGCTTCCACAGATCTGTGTTATGCCTCCCTTTCTTCTTCTGTGGTTATTGTCCTTTTGGGAAGTGGATTCACCACTTGTGAAAAATCACATGTTGACTGCTAAAGACAATCAACAGGTAAAGAAATACAATCTGCCATGTGCAGGTGTGTTTACCTGGATTGACTTACAGCTCAAGTAAGTAGAAAGGCCAGTGTAAGAAGGAGCCCAGACCTGCTCCATGGCAAGCATCTGAGATGCCTGGTTTGTCTCTGCATGTTGAATGGGAGATGGATGGAAATTACACCTGTACCTGTCCATTGTGTACTATTTCTAGTGGTTTTGTCTTGTCCTCTACTCATAAAGTCTCATCCAGAGATTTTTAACATTGGCTTCTTCTGGTTTCTGTGATTTGCAATGCTGAACAGGTGTCTCTGAGCAAAAAGCTCCTCCTCTGAGGGGTTTCATCTCTGTGTCCTGACCAGTGTTTCTGCTTCTGCTTGTTCCAGTTCTGAGAGAGCTAGACCTTGATTTGGTAGTGTATTCAACTTTAAAACTTCCCCAGGGCCAGAAAGTCATGGAATCACATAGATATATACTTGGCTTAATCGATTTCCAATGAGAAATCCCTGATGGGTGGTGCCTCAGAGAAAGCTCTTTGCATAATTAGAGTTGCACACCCTATTTGCTAAGAGAGTAGAAGGAGAAATTTGCTGATTTGCCTGCGAGGTTCTCAACTCTTGTTTTCACATTTAGGTTTCTGTCTTTCCCACCCCTGAAGTTCCCAATTTGGCCTGAATGCATTTTGAATTATAACAAATATCTTGATACTCACACCCCATGAATGAGGGCAGAGCACAGGGGGCAACTCCTGGCTATGTTCCTGTACTGAATTTAATTTTTCATTGATAATTAGACTCTCAGAGCCACCTGATATTTTTGACCAGCGGGAAACAAAGGCCCACTGATTGACTCCAGGGATAGATGCAAGCAGCTCCCACTGTGCTCATGCAGCAGCTTCACAAAGACTCAAAACAAGAGCTGTGGCAAATTGGCTCATCTGGCAAGTTTTGACTGGCCCATGGTGTACAAGTAGTAAATTGAGAACTGATATTTCTGAGAATTATTTATTAGCAAAGCCCTGTGTCTCACTACCCTTGTAGTTATTCTTTGCAAACAGCTTTTTACCAGTTTGGATGAGCAAACTACAGCACTTCATCATTTTTCTTTTATTCGGGTAATTATTAAAACAGCCAAGGTCTGTTCAGACTGGCAGCAGACTGCATCTGTACCCAGCTGGGCTGATACCTTAACAGTTAGGCATTATGTGTTTAATTGTATAAAAAGATAAAGGGATGCATTTGCAGGAATTTATTGCAATGCAAACAATATAAGATTATTATTTTGAGATTCATTTCTAGTGCTTTCTGTGTTGTTAAAATTCTAAATAAAGGTGTCATGGTGACAGTTTCTAGTGGAGTGACCAGTTGTAAGCATTTAGTACAAAAAAGGTGTGAAAATACTAGACTGAGACCAGTTAGCAGAAATCAGAGTTATACATGCTGAGACCTGCAGTGTTAAATCAAATCTGAGTAAGTCATGGATGGGGATTGATAACTCTTATTGTTTGATATCTTTTATTTCTTTTTCTTCTTCTTTTTTTTTTTTTTTTTTTTTTTTTTTTAATAAAACCAACACAATGATGTACAGGAAGATAAAACGATGGCTATTTTTCATTAGTTATATTTTCCCCAGCAGCAGTTCCTTTAAGTAAGTTGAAAACAGAGTGCTGCCGCCAGGGTCACATGGAATAGAGAAAAAAACCTCCTGGCCCACATTGTAGCAATGCTCCTTATAGAGTAAAATAACTACTAGTCTTTTGCAGTAAGATTTCCTGAACAGCAGATAACACTTGTGTTGGAGAGACTGTGCTTTGATGTAAACTTTTGGTTTGGGCTGTGAGATGAGGACATGCTTGCCCTTGTCCGTATTTTCTGGACATGTTCATAGAGATGAGGAAGTCATTGGTACTGCTGAAACTTGCAGAACATGGTCACTTCCTTCCCCAAGAGGAACCTTAGCCATGGAGTACAGAGATACTTGGAGGGAGGGTCTTCTCCAGGTAAGGGACACAGGATGAGCTTTTCCTCTTATGTTTATTTGAGCTGGGTGCTGGTGACAGGGCTAGATCAGAAAGCAGTGGACATGCAAAGCCTTCTCTTACTAATGCCAGAAGAAGGTAGGGAGCAAGCAAACATACAGCCCAGACAGAATGAGGCTATAGAAGAAATGTCCAGCCAAGGGTTATGCTACTTGCCTTGGCCCATCAATGCACGTGGAAGTAAAGGAGAAATTACTGCTCAGAATCCTTAGGATGTGAAGGACCCCATGGGAGAGAACAGACATGTCTGTGTTGGCCATCCTTCCGGGTGCTGGCCTGTGCAGGGTCCCAGCCACGTGAGAGGCACTGCTGGCACATCCCCTAGGCTGCAACTGCAGAGACACCTCTGTGCTTGCCCCATGCTGCTGCTCAGTGTGCACCTCCAGCACCTGACTCATCAGAGAGGTCTGGAAATTTAGAGGGACGTCCTCACTTGGTTGAAAATGTGTAGCTCCTAGTGGAAAGTACCCCCTAAACTGGAGTCCAGGCTGTCATATTAGCAACAGTTTACCTAGAGATTTTCTTCCTGTAAGGGAGATCAAGTCAACCCTTTGTAAATCGATCTGGAGCTGGTAAGAGCCACAGGTCGCCCAATACCAGCTCCTGAGACTGGGCTGGCTAAACCAAGGACCAGCAAATAGCTTGTGGCTTTGAGGGTGTGTTGAGGCTCCTCTACAACCAGGAGTTAAATTTAGGTTATCCTTATGGGGCCATGTGCAGCAGCTGCACTGGGATTGGCTGTGTGACACATGAAGTGAGACCACACAGGTACTGTGACTGCTGTCCCCTAGCAGCACTGTTTTATCCTCTCAGCCTTGGACAAAACAACACAATTATGGGAACTAAAGCTGCTGTCTTTGATGATGAGAAATTCTTTTGCAGCCTTGATTTTGAATACATTTGAACATGTTGCCTACAAGATGTAGACAGAAATGAGCCGTGCATTTAACTGGAGCAGTTGTGTATTCTGTTGGTGTCACTCAAATAAAGTGAAGCTCAGCAAACTATAAATGCATCTATTTAATACTAAAAAACAAGTACCTCACCCTGGTAGAATTTTTCTAGTCCCATGGTTTGTTTGCACCAGGGTTAAGCAAGACCCTGGGCAAGTTGAGGCATTCTCAGCCCCTGGAGGGACTCACCTTTCTGCCAAGAAAAGGTTTCTGTGGTGCAAGGAGAGCCTGATCTTACTTTCCCCTACAAATCCTGCATGGCTGGCTCTGCTGTGCAGCCCTCCCTGCAGCATCCCGCTGGTGCTCATGTCCCACAGGCACTGCTTGGGAAACCCATATGCAGCAATCACTTTCTGCAGCCATGGGGTCTGCTGAGCCCTCACATGGGTAGACAAGTACAAACCCCATGTCTCGTACACACAATTGGTGTTTTTAGTGCAATCAGCCACCAATTTATTATTCCCACCAACTGAGGGTCCATGGAATGGATTTCACCCCACACCTGGAATGTACCTGGATTTAGCTATGCTGGGCACTGTAATAACACTTGTCCAGCACAAGGAATTGTGCATCCTTAGTTTTCCTCCTAGACTGGCTTATGCTTCTGGTAAAGAAAGGAATTAAGTCTATGCAGGGCTTAAGACCAGGACAGAGTAACTATGTAGATATCCATTCTTTGAGGAAAATTAATAGCAAAATACACAGGGCATATGGGCCACGACTATGTCATTTGCTGAATATATTCAACTTCCTCAAAGTGGAAAACTGCCCTGATTTGACAGGGTAAAGAAATAACATAAAAATGGAAGGACAGTTGTGGTCCAGTTGTCAGAGAGACTTGAAATTAATTTTGAACATTTGAATCAGAGTGAAGTGAGATATCTCAGGCACGTAATCTGCTCATTAAAAATGCCGCTTCCTGATGGCTGAGACTGAAATCTTCAAATGTTTTCAGGTAGACAAAAATAGACAAAGATGACATAATAAAACATTTTAATTTTTTTTTAAGTTGAAAGTTCTGATTTTTTAGATCTAAGAATCATGTTTTGACATAAGCTTTGGCTAAATACAACTAAACTTGTATAAGCACAAAATATTATTTATTTCTTCTTCTGATGCAACCCAAATATCTTTTCTTCTTGTCAACCTAAAATGAAAGGTTATTTTTTTCAGTTTAGCCACTGAACAGATGATTCAATTATTTGCATACCCTGGTTGTAAGACATTCTAATATTTAACTTGCTGCTGCTGGAGACACAAGAATTATCTGCTGCTCTGGTGGGGAAACAGAATTAAAAAACCCCTGAACATGTAGGTCCATTATTTCCATTTCACAATAATTATGCAGTGTGTTAAACAATGTTCACTTCCATCTGATGCAAAGCCCGCTACCTGGAAATACACAATTACCATAATACCTTGCTGGTTAGACATACGGTGAGACTATGATTATGCAGAGTGTTGGAAGAACTTTATGTATAAAATTATTCTTGAGGAGAAGAAGGAGGGAAAAAAACCACGAAGTAAAAAGCTAAGCCAGCACATTATCTAATTCTCAATGTAAAATAATGCAGAAGTGCGGAAGATGAACATCTGATTTGTCACATCTGATACGCTAATGTTTTATCCAAAAGGAAGAACACATTGTAACATGCTCATTCATCTGCATAAACACCACCTGGCCCTTTACAGGCACCTACTCAAGTAACAAAAGTTAATGGCAGCCCATTTGTAGCCATTTCACTGGTAGAGATGGAAAGGCTGGGGTTTTTTCTTTTTAAAGTAACATATTTACATGAGTGTCTGTTGAGGAACAGCTTCACTCTCAATGCTTGCTTTGAAATCTCATTCTCAGTGACTGTAAATTAAGGAAATTTCAAAGAAATGTTACAAAATATTATTTAAAGCCTGCCGCAAGCATGCTCACACACAGACACACACACACACACAAACAACACACGTGCAGCCACAGTTTTTAACCCCTAGCCATCCACTGCTGTGGAGACATATCAGAGGACTGTAAGGCAAAGCTGTATTTACCCAAAAGTGCTATGCTGGTCATGATCTAAACAGCAGCTAGATATAGTTTCTAATGTATGGCTGGGGATGAAACAGATTTGTTGCTTGTTATTTTTTTTTTTTTTAACTGGAGCATCATGGTGGCATGCTTCAGTAAACATGCCTTTGTGCTACATTACACATATGTGTATATCATCATTTTGCTTTCAGACTAAAATAAAACCTGGGCAACCAATTCACTAAAATGTTATGCACCAGCTCTGCTGCTTTCACAGCAAATGCAGGCAGGAAGGTGTGAAAGCCAAAATGAATACGTGAATTATACAGCTACGAAAAGGATTTTTTGCCTTACAGAGTGCCTGGGTCGGGCTAAATTTCATGGCAGCACAGGAGCAGTCTTGTAGAAGGTGCAGCAGGACCTGGGCTGGCCCTGTTCTGATGGAGAGAGATTGGGTGAAGTAATCACTTTCCAGCCCAAATTGCCCTTCAGCTCTGTGCTCATTCTCCTCATGGGCTCCTTGGCTGAAGAAGAATCTTCCCCAGCTCCAGGATGTTGCTGGAGCTCTTGGATAGTGTTTCCAAGTATGCGGCAAGGTGACTCAGTGGGAGGCTGGCTAGCTGTAGATAACAGCTCTGGGAGGAAGAAGGCTGGAGGTGCTTGCAATCACTAACCCATTCTTGACCAGGTACTCAAAGTGTCTGGAGAAAAACCATGGCTGACATAGTTGAGTGAGTTTCTGTGTACATGGGATTTGCCCTAGGTGCAAAGTTGGAGGCTTTGAAGAAGACTGGGAACAAGACTTGGGGAGCTGGACCTCCACATCCCTCGCCAATATTCAAGGGCCAATATTCAGTCCACAGTAGGACCCTTAAGCCGAGGCAGGCTCACATCATGGCCTCAGGACACCACCTGAATGTCCTTAACGCCTCTGGCCACCACCCAGGGTTCATATTCACAGCCTGCCACTGGTTCAGGAGCTCCTTACAGCTCTCCTCATGGGAATGGTTGTAACACAGAGCTCATTGTGTGCAGCCAGGAAATGCACTGACTCACAGCCTAGCTGCTGGAACAGAAGATCAGTGTGAAGCTGCAGGAATTAAAGAGCAAGGTTGTCCCAGGGTGCCTTGAGCGAGTCAGGTGAGAGCTGTTAGCAGCTGTTGAATTACCAAAAGACTAACTAAAGATAGGACTTCTGGTTGTGATATACTTCTTGTTTTGCTAGCAATGTTTTTTGAAGAATCCTATAACTAAATATGTAAGCTTGTACATTCTTGTTCCTGTTGTGGTTTTTATTTTAGGTTTTTTTTTTCTGTGTGTATTTTTTGTTTTGTAATTGTTGGTTTTGTTTTTTTGTCAAGTAAGGCTCTGTATTAATCAATACAGTGATCTGTTTAAGTGTTTCATTGCCAATTTGGACCTTAGCCAGCACCCTTGATACCCTCAGTCTTAGAGATCCCAGAAGAGCTGGTGCCACTTAAACTGATTTCCTCAAATCACTTTCACTTCTTTTTTCTCTCTCTCAGCATATGTGGGATCTCAGTCACACAAAGGGAACACTGTTGTCATAATTCTCTCTGCACACCTTGATAGAAAGAAAGGCTGTTTCTCAAAGTACCATTGTACACATGCAGAGAGGCATAAACTGAGTCCAGAGTACATCATAGCTACATGCATATTTGAAATAAAAGTATCCCTGTTAGCCCAGTCTACTGAAGAAAGCAGAATGTCAAGAGAATACTTATCTTTTTTTGCCTGCGAGGGAAAACAGATTTGAGATCAATGGTTGTCCTCAAAGGTAAGTCGAGCGGGTCCCTTTAAGAGTAATCAATGTTCTGGGATTTTTTTCCCCAAGGGGAAAATAGTTTTCTCTTTGCCTTTTTCTTTTTTTCTTTTTCAAAGAAATGCCATTAGCGGTCTCATTGCTTTATTTATAACATTATATTCTAACAGTAATAATTATTCCCATTTTAACAAAGGTTTGCAGCACTTTGCAGAGGAGCTACATAGCTCCTGTCCTAGAAAGTCATATTTCCTATTTCCAGGGGGAGTGAGGCTGCTGTGCCAGCTAAGCAAAGTGCAGGAGTGCCAAGGGACCTTTCAGGTGGGGCAAGGCAGGAGGAGTGTCTGTAATGAGGATTATTCTGTCCTCTTGATGGAGGAGGACTCTGGAATTATGGTAGCACCTTAGGGTGCTGGCAGAGGTGGTCTGCCAAGCAGAGAACCAACTGAGCCTGTGAGAGGGAAGATGACTCCATACCACAGAAGTAAGAGGGGGCCCTATCCAGCATTCCCTCTGCTGGCTCTGCCTCCATCATGATTTTAAAACAAACACATCTTTTATGTGTCAGGAACTTGTGTTCTTCAAAGCACATTAGGATTTCTGTGTCCTCATCCATTCATGTACCTTTTGAAATCTCCCTATTGGTGTTGTAACAAAAACCATGTGAGAATGGAACCCACATCTCCTGGGACCCTCAGCTAAAGACCAGTGAGATACAGCACCTTCCTGCAGAGCATGGCACTGATGATGTGCTTTCCCTCTGCAGATCCCAGGCTGTTCACCCCCAAACCCCCTCCTTTCTCTCCAGTCCAAACTGTCCACATACATCTTTAATACATTAGGCTGGGACTTAAAACTCTTTCCCAGCTTTGTAGAAGTAGTCTCAGGCTTGTGACTATTTCTGGCATCCACAGTAAGAGCAAAGCACCCTCAAAGCCCAGTTTGTAACTGCAGTGATGCAGAGAGCACCGCGTGTGGCCTGGGCAGGAGCACTACTGCAGTGGTGCCTGCAGGAACTTTGAGCCTCACCTGGAAATAAGAAGCTTCATTTGGACACGTGCATGAATGCTGGTAACAGGTGCGCACTTGCACACTGGGTTCACAGAAAATCTTAAATTACTCCTCTGCTGATTAGTATAATGTGTCTCAAATGTATATAAATCCATTCTGCAGAATTTTTGTCCAATTTAGCAGTTAAGCACAAAAAGTGATATTTTTTTTTCCCAAAGCCAGTGAGGTTTTTAGCAGTTATCTGCTGCAAATGTGATCCTGGTTGATTTTTTCGTGTCCCTTGTGCATCTGTAACATTGAAATAATCCAGTCCATGGCATTAGATCAGAATCTAGCCCACTGGTTCATTACTAAAATTTATTTGTTATGGAATATAAAATGTTATACATGGGGGCAAGGCCCATGGCAGATCATTTTCCCTATTCTGCTTCTTAAAGCTGAAATGGAGAAAATGAGCAAGCAGCTCTATGGTCCACTAATAAAAATAGACTATTATGCACAGCCAGTCAATATGTGCTTATGTTCTGGGTTTAAGTGGATTAAATAAGGTGTTATTTACAAAGAAATAATGTTTTTGAAATTACTGGAACTTAGCTCTTTCTTTGCAGCCCTATGTACAAGCTTTCCATCAAGAAATGCTGATGGATTGTTATGCTTCAGCTGGTATAACTGCAGTCTCTTTTGGAACAAAGGAGCAATTAGAAATCATTTGTTGTAAAAGCTTCTTTCCTTCTATTATAAGAGCATTTTGTCTTTTGCTGACCCTTTTGAAAGTTGGAGTTTTGGAAAAAAACCTTGAGAGAAAGAGGCCTCCTTGTCTTTAATCTAAGAGCAAAGTAAGAGTCTAAGTAACTGTCTATGGTCCTACTTTAATCAAGTTAATGCAACCTGCTAGACTACAGGCTTTGCTTAGTACAAAGAGACACTCAGATGTAAGCTCCTGAGTGGATACTTTCACAGGGCATTCCACTAAAAAAACAGGTCTATGAGATAAGAGATCAGGTCCAAGAGGAGTCAATGACATGGCATACAGGAGATTGATAGGGGCTGGGAAGGATGCTGGGGTGTTGTGGACGAGAGGTGTAGTGGCAAAAGCCAGCTGGGCCCTCTCTCTGGCATAATTTTCTTTATAAGGTGCTTGTGAAAAAGAAGTGCACTGTGATGGACCTTTGTTTAGTTCAAAGGTTTTTACCTCTTTATTCTAAAGCCCCATTGTGAATTCACAGGGCTTAAAATATGTATCACTGTCCCTTTCATTTTATCCTTCTGAAAGAAATCAAAGGCAAATAAAAAAAAAGTTTTTTTCCAATGAGCCTAGTCTGTTTGAAATTGTGTGCTGTTTGTACATATGGTGTCTCCATATTGTGTGTTCAGGAGAATCTTTTTGAATTTTGTATACAAGTTGGTTAGACATTATACTTGAAAAAAAGGGGTGTGGAAGAAAAAAAATTCCAGGTAACTCTTAGATGAGTAAAATGCTCTTTCTACTCTGCACCCCAAAGAGAAACTTTAGACCATATATTAAAAGAAATATCACTTTTCTATTCTCTCACTATAACATAATTATTTTTTTTCTTTTCTTCCTGCATTATAAAATTTGTGGACATTCATTTGATATTTCTTTAATTACTTCAATCCTTCACCTCCATTTTTATTAGCTCTTATATAAAACAATATCATTTAAACATAAATGTATCTTTCTGCTCTCCAGATTCTTAGCCTAGGCAGAAGAAACAACAAATAAGACTGAATGTATGATAAAATCCACAGGGTTTCTGCTTTTTTCTACAAATAATAAATACAGTACTGCCGCTGCATTACTCCACATCATATGCAAAAGAATTTTGTCATGATTGTTACTAATTTTTTGAGGATATCTCATTTGCTGCTGTGGGCATATTTTTCATTTAGAACGAGAGAATTGTGTGCTTTCCCTATTTGCAGGGCACTCGGTGTTCTCTGCTGACATATGATATGTAGTTTAAATTCTATCTTTTATCCGCTCAATACATTTAAAGCATAATCTCAGTGATTGACAGTTTTCATGAAAAAAAGAGATATGATCTGGTTTTACTGTGAAGACAGAATAATCTGTTAACAGAGCAAAAATATTGGTGACACTACAGTGTTTCCAAAGGAAATATTTTGTGCATCATTCTGGGATGTGAATCAAAACAATCATGACAGGTGAATGAAAAGAAGAAAATTAAGATATAGCTACAAACAAAAGCAGCATTAATAATTCAGGTAAATAAACTTCAGTATACAGAAAGGAAGCATGCTGTCAAGGTGATGGAAAATGTTTCCTCAAGTACAGCACATCCAGGCAGCAGAAAAATATATAGTGGTTTAATATTTTACATTTCTACATGAGCTTTTTTTATCCCTAGTTTCACTCCCCTTGATATGTTTTCCTAGTTAATATTATTTAGTGTGGTCCATAAGTTAAACCCAGTTAAATGAGTTTGGCTTTTATTATGGAGAACTTCATTATAAATTTAAGGTACAGAGCATGGCTGCACTGGCATGTGGCATGGATGTCTGTCTTCTTCTTTAATATACTGCAATTTATTGATATTCAGCTTTAATTGACAGACAACCCTGCCTTCTCTGTCTAGCTAGGTCTACTCTCCTGGCTCTGACTTGGGTACTTCACTGGGATCATTCAGCAACATTTAAATGTTCATGGAAATTTATTTTTATTTAGCCATGCAGTGATGACTACCTGCCCCCATCCTCCTCTTGGGGAGTGGGCTTTAGCTGTGGGAGTCACCTCTGGTGGGGTTCAGCATCTGGGGGTTTTGCTTGTGTCTGCCATGAGCAACTTCTGGGCATGGGAGAGAGGAAAGAGGGAGTGGAAAATCATCGCTGTAGCTTTTGGGTTTGACTCCTGTCCACCTTTCAGTCACAGCTAATGTCAAGTTTTCCTCTGCTACCCCCACTACTGTTCCCTCTTAAATTCATGCTCTTGAAAACCAAACCTGGTGTAATTGAATACTTTAATAACAGCTGTGCCTTTAGTTATAGTGTTTTTATATTCTCATTTAGGGCAGCAAGCAGTAAAGGCTCAGGTTTCACCAGTATTTTAAATGATTTCATATAGTCTTACAAAAGGCATTAAATGTCACCAGTGCAAGAAAAAAAACCCAAACCCAACCCACAAACTGCAGGAGCAAAAACAATTTGTACGTATGACTCCAGTGCAAACTCAACTGTTTCAGTGTTTATAAATATTCCTCTGTGGAGAGAAGCGTGTGTATTATAATAATTATGCATTAGTGCCTCATTAGTAGGGGGTAACATCCACGCTGTTTCTTTTTCCTCCAGTGTATTTTTTCTAAGTTAACATTTTAAAAATCCTTATTTTGCCTTTATGAGGAGGCTGCGAGTCCTCGTGCCTGTGTGTGTGAGCATCACCCGTGGCAGGGAATGCCCCTGCTCGGAATCCGCCACGGAGTGAGCGGGGTGAGGGGCACTCCGTGGGCCCGTGCGGTGTCTCAGGCAGGGCTGCTGTGAGGGCTCTGTGCGGTGTCTCAGGCAGGGCTGCTGTGAGGGCTCTGTGCGGTGTCTCAGGCAGGGCTGCTGTGAGGGCTCCGTGGCCTGCCCGGTGTGTGCGGCAGGGCTGCTGCGGGTCCCCCTGGCTGTCCGTGCCGGGCCTGGAGCCCGCAGCGGCCCTGCCCGGTGTGTGCCGGGTCCGGCGCTGCCGCGGCCCCGCGGGAGGGCCCGGCCTGGCCGAGGCCTGGGCAGCCTCGGGCGCGCCGGGCCCGTGTGGGATCGCCTCGGGCTGTGGCGGGACTGATCACCTCATTGCACTGTCCCGGCACTGCGGAATGACTTGATGATGAAACGATTGTATTTTTCCAGATGCTGATTATTAATAGCACTTGAGATATCAAGTGTTTGTGAAGGGAGGCAGTGGTGCTGTATATACTTTTAATCCATCACAGTCCTGTGATTTTTACTAAGGGCCAGGAAAAGATATCTTAACACACCATTTAATCTTTTTTCACTTTTATAAATAATGAAAGCAAAGTGTCTTTGCAACTTTGTTTGGGGCAGAGACTTGTGTCTGCGTATATAATTTGTGAGGAGAGATCCAAGATAATGAAGGAATGAAATGCTTTTGAGACCTTCCTTACTGTCATTCCTACTACCAGAACTATAATTACATTATTGAAAGGAAATTAGTGCTAACCTGAGGGGACTAACTCCGTTGTGCATTTTACTCCATGATTAATTTTCTTTGTGCCCTCCATGTTAAGATGGCAGTTTGTACAATTGCAGAGCAAGAAGATGCTTAACTAACCCTTTCTATTTACAGAAAGCAAATTGACTTTGGAGCGAATCGCCTTCACACTGTTTAGAATGACAAAATAGTACATCAAGGAAAAAATATACTAATTGATGGCTTTCTAAATAAAGCATGAGCATAGAATTATACTAAATTGGTTGTCTTGTGCCTCAAATTAATCTCTTCATTATATGGCACTAGACTGAGTGTTTTGTGTTTCAATCCATCTTTTAGAATGGCATTTGATTAATCAAGTTAATGATGACAGTTTTTTAGCTTGTGACAAATGATACATTTATGCAGGCAATGTTTCAGATGATCCATGCTATTGTAAGCCTAAAGAAAAGAAACATCAATTTAGAAGATTAGATTATTATGCTGTGTTTTATACTCTCTATAGTTTCTCTAAAGAAAAAAATGAGGTTTAGATTGTAAGTAGACTGTCACCTGAAACAAATAATATTAAATAAAACTTATATATATAGTATCTGCCTTACTCTAGTAAATATTTTGCTTAAGGAGTAATGTTAACTGTATATTCAGTCAAATGGTAATGGGAACTTAATCAAAAAAGAAATCATTGCAGTTCACAATGTGATCACAAGTAGCTTTGTATTAAAAAGCTAAAACAATTTTAGCAACATATTCACGTGTTGCACTAGACATAAATTAATTCCTCGCATGTAAGCAGAAACCGAATCTATTTTATAAGGCAAGAAATCAAGCAATGAAACTTTAGTGGTAACAAATGAGGGGCACCAGCCTCCACCCCAGAGCCCTGCAGAAAATGTGAATTGCCCCCTCAGAGGTGGGTGACGGCACATTGTCACCAGCACAGAGAGGCTCCTAAACCATATCTGGCTCCTTTCACTTAAGAGTAACGTGGATGAGCCCAGCTGCTCCAGGGGAGGAGTTTTTGTAGGGCTGAACTTTCTTTTGTGGTTTGTGGTGCAAAATGGTGTTTGTACATAACAGTCCCATTGCATGGAGGGGCAGAAGCAAGTATTTGATTACAAGCATCTCCTCAGTGTTTCAGAAAGGTTTTTGTTTCTATGCAGTTTGTGTAGTCTTCCATACCGAACATACTTGGTAAATAGTGTTTAATATCTCACTGATTTCTCCTCCTTCCTGATTTAACTATCTAGATGTGAAATTATAATCTTGGAAACTTTTAAAAAGTGAGATGCATACATAATCTACAAGTTTAGTCCGTTAGTCTTTAGGCAAATAAATTTTTTCTAATGGAGAAATTCTACACATTTATGATACCAAAAATACTGGGTTTAAAGTCATTAAAGTTCAGGTATCTTATGAATAATCTTTCACTTAACTGGCCACTGCTGTTTGAACTCTGTCAGTCTCCTCACTGGCAAAAGAGCTTATCTTAAAAGTGTCTAAATATTTAATAGAGATTAGGAGAAGAGTGGGATATCCACAGGTGGGTCAGAAATTAATTCATTAAACTCCTCAAAAATTTGATTAAAAGATTTGAAATAATTCTGGTGCCAGAGTCTTGACAAGCTTTACAACAGGCTGTTTAAAGATATATATATAAATTGAGAATAATGAAGAGAAGATAGAGTTTGGTGGCAGGAGTGCCAAGTGCATCTGGATGATGCACAGTGCTGACAGTGCTGCCTCATTCAGAGGGAAACGTGTTCCCCACGTGGGAAGAAGGTCATGAGACACCTGCCCCAAGGAGGGCCTCCTGCAGTGTGGAGGGGTCCCTGGGGGTGCATGAGCCCTGGGACTGGCTCAGGTCCTGGGGGTGCGTGTACCCATGCAGAGCAAGGTCCTGTACAGGACGTCCCCTCTGGGTTGGCAGAGGGCTCTGCAGGTGCCAGAGGGAGGGCTCTGCTGCAGCCGGTGCAGGCCAGCCCTCCCCACTAAGGCTCCTGCTGGCTCTGGCCAGTGGCCCGGAGCGCTGCTGCGGCAGGGAGATTGCTGCGCTGGTTGTGTGTGCCAGCGCTTACCCTGTTTGAACGTGCAGCCTCACGTGCTTCTCGCTGTGTTTCACAGCGATGCCAGTCTGTAGGGATTGGTTTGATTCCTGGTGGTGCCAGAGCAGGTGCAGAGTTCACCAGCTTGGATGAGTCATCCTTTGGTCATCCGTGTCTGTAGGTACAGCTGATACAGGACTGTATAACCTGTACGTCTTGTCAGCACGTTGGTAGCAAAGTACAGTGTTGTGGTGAAAGCCAGCAGGGTGTGGGACTGCTCTAGCAGTGCGATGCTCTGCTGGCTTCCCTGATAGTGTATTGTAGGAATTTCATTAACTTAATTCCTAGGGAAGCAAAATGCAGCGATGTTGATTAACTGGATTATATTTTCCTCAGATAAGAGATTATAAAAATAAATGCTAATAAAGTAATATGGCACAATGTCATGGGTTATATCTGTAAGAAATGAGAGTAGCGTCTCTTTGTAAGAAATATAATATCAGGCTTCATCCTTTCAAATATGCAGAGACTTATGCGGTCCTGTAGTCAATGTTACTGGAGTGCAGCAGAAGTAATTCCTTAGTAAATGGTTAATGATGTATAGAAATTTGTTTGGGTATTCCAAATCAGAAAATAAAAAAATAAAATAACTGAAGTCCACCTAAAAATCTTGGTTTAGTCACACCAACACTGAGTCAAGAACTCAAAGAGATGGAATTGTAGGGCTTAGAGTGCTTCATTGCTTATGCCTGAAGAACAGCAGGAAAATTCCCCATAAATCATGAGGAAAGTCAGGACAATCTATTAAAGCCCAGCATGCTCCA